>NC_142929.1:55944341-55949341 GCF_046866305.1 Octopus bimaculoides | reverse complement strand
CGTGTACACACACACTGCACTAAAAATACAAACAAAACAAATCACTGACATATACAACACACACACACACCTGGAAAACTACATAAATCATACCCACATATATATATATACACACACACACACATACTCAGTACCAACATGCATAGATCGTACACACACACATGCACACCACCCGGATAAACCCAACACACATGGTCACACAAAGAATAAGTACTAGGCTTACTAAGAATAAGTCCTGGAGTCGATTTACTTGACTAAAGGCGGTTCTCCAGCATGGCCACAGTCAAATGACTGAAACAAGTAAAAGAATAAAAGTATAATGAATACATATACATATAATATATATACACATATATATAATATAATATATATACAAATATATATAATATATATACATATATAATATATATATATATATATATATATATATATATATATATATATATATACGTATACACATATTATATATACTTATATATATGTGCGTATACATTTATATAATGTATATACATATATATATACAAATACATATATACGTATACATATATATATATATATATATATATATATATATATATATATATATATATATATATATATATATATATTTATTTATTTATGTGTTTCAGCCAAGTGGCTGCGGTCATGCTGGTGCACCACCGTGATTTTCTGTCTTTATGCTTTGCTCTCTTCACGTTCCTTGCATGGCTCTTCTCCCCCACCTGACATGGTCCAATCAAGAGTTTTGGTGGCACATCTGGTGTATAAGAGAATTTGACACAGCTGCCCTAAACTGCGTCTCATTACGAGCCATTGGTTCGTCTGGTATCGTGGAGAGGAAAGCGTCAAGTTTTGTCTTGAAGACCTCCGCATCCATGTCTTGCATGTCTCTCAAATGTTTTGGCAGGGCATTGAAGAGCTGAGGTCCTCTGAAACCGAGGCTGCTGCAGTATCTCGTTCTTATGTGAGATGCAGTGGACGGTACCTTTGGCACCATGCAGTGGCAACCCGTGCGGGCATTCCTGTAGTACTTGATGCCAAAGTTTGGCACCAGTCCTTCCAGTATTTTCCATATGTATATCATTACATATCTCTCCTGCCTGCGCTCCAGGGAGTAGAGACCTAGTGCCTTCAGTCGCTCCCTGTAGTTCATCTGTTGGACTGTGGCGATCTTTTTTGTATAGTGCCGCTGAATTGCCTCGAGTTCTGCTGTCCGCTTAACACTGTGTGGTGACCACAACTGAGAGCAATAGTCTAGGCGGCTCAGAACAAATGTCTTCTATAGAATCAACATGACTTTTTGATTCCTTGTACGGAAAGTCCTCAGTATCCACCCTGCCAGTTGTCTGCACTTTGCTGTCAACTTGACAATGTGCATGTGAAATGATGCATCACTACACATGTTGATGCCCAGATCTCTCACTGTTTGTGGTTCTGGGATTGCAGTACCTCCAGGCCCTGTGTATGCCAGTTGGGAGGTACTTGTGGTCTTGTAGCGCAGTACTTGAAATTTTTTTGCATTGAACTGCATATTATTTTGCTCTGCCCACTCATATATTGCATTTAGGTCATTCTGCAGGCTTACAATATCATCAGGATTCTTTATTGCCTGAGATATCTTTGTGTCATCAGCATAGCTAGTGACAGTGGCTCTCCGAGTGACCGTGGGCATGTCCAGAAGGGCCACTATGAACAGTAGTGGCCCCAGAACAGTTCCCTGTGGAACACCGCTCAATATTTGTGTTTCCCTAGATAGTTTTCCATTGGCTGCAACTGTCTGACTTCTACCATTCAGGAAGTCATGCAACCACTCTCCTAACTTACCAGCTATGCCAAGGTTTCGCAGCTTGTGACATATCAAGCCATGATCAACTTTGTCCGAGATATATCACATCAACATTTGAATGGTCAAGTAGCTGCTTCAGGACCCAGTCATAATGCTGCAAGAGCTGCGTGAGGCAGCTTCTACCTGGACGGAAACCATGCTGGGTCTCATTCAGCAAGTCATTTTCTTCTAGGAACGCAATCAATCTCCTTCTGACAATTCGTTCCATGACTTTGCTAATATGTGAAGTCAGAGAGATGGGCCTGTAGTTTCCAGCCTCTGCTCTGCTTCCACCTTTATGGATAGGACATATGGTGCCTTCCTTCAGCTTTTTGGGAAATTTACCATTTGCAAGGAAACTCTGGAAGAGTATCCGGAGTGGTCCTGCTAATTCTTGTTTACACAACTTTAAGAGGACAGCTGGGAAACCATCGGGGCCAGTTGCCGAATTTGAGCTCATTTCATTTATGGCAGCTATCACATCTTCCTCTTCAATGTCGATGTAGTTTAATGGATGCAGTCCCCTTCTGCTGAGTGCTATTGTCAAAGAAATCAGCTGGGTTCTTTATCTGCATGTGACTCAGAGGAGAGGTGAAGACACTCTTGAATTGTGTACTGAGCACTTCACTTATCCATGTGGGATCTGCAGTCAGTGAGCCATTAGGCAGGAACAGGGGTCCTATCTTATACTGCACCGTAGCAGTCTCCTTTGCAAATCTATAGAAAGTCTTGGGGTTTGTTTTTATGCTTTCTACTGCTCTCTTTTCCTTCTCTGCTCTCTCCTTTTCATGGGAGAGTTTAATTTTGTTTTCTATTTCTAACAGTGTTAGTTTTAATTTAGCCCTTTTCCTATCCTCCAGTTCTCTATTTAACTGGTTTGAGACCTTTGTTCTGTGTCTCATAAGGATTTTCCTGTCTCTAGGAATTCTATTGGCATGTTTGCTGGTCTTTCTATATGGCACGTATTTGGTGCATATGTCTTGTATGGTTGACATAAAATGACTTAGTTTGAGGTCATTGTCTTGTATAGAAAGGCTGTCATGCCAGTTTTGATTTCGAATCTCTCTGCGAATTGACTTCCAGTCCGCCCCGTGGAAATTCAGGTTGGATATTGCTTGAGTCCTCCTGGTGGGGTGGGTGTCAGTGGGTTGTCTAGGACCATACATAGTTAATTCTATAATGTTATGATCTGAGAGAGATGTGGGCGTTATTTTCACATTATGGATTAGGCTCACATTGTTTGTGAAGCAGAGATCCAAAATATTGCTTCCCCTGGTTGGTTGGAGTATCACTTGTTCCATGAACAGCATGTTGGATAGTTCTAGCAATGATTTTGCCTGGCTTTGTTCATGCAGTGACATCCCAGAGAGGATGTGACCTTCAGGCCATTTAACATTTGGGAGGTTAAAGTCGCCTAGGAAAAATATATTGATGTGTTGGTCCAGATTTGTCAGGACCTCTTCTATGCGTCTGAGGCTGTCCTCAAATTTACCTTCCTGCTTTGCGGTATTTGGTGGACGGTATGTTGAGCATACAACTACATCAATTTGTTTTATGTGTACTATTAAAGTATCACATACAGAGTTTGAGTGTGATAGTAGTAGTAGGGGTGTGACATCTTCTCGGATGTACATTGCAACTCCCCCATGACTTCTATCCCTTCTGTCTGTTCGGAGTACGGCATACTCTGGTATATTTATCTCTGCATCTGCTATATTAGGTGTTAGATGCGTTTCGGTAAGCACCATGCATATTGCTTGATTGCATGTTGCTAGGTCTTTCAGGTATAGGAACTTGTCTTTGCCGCCTGTTCGTAATAGGCCCCGGATATTCAGTAGGAATATGGGTGTGATATCTGTGCAGGGGTTCCTGGTGTTAGCGGTGGCCATCCCTGATCCATCATCTGTGGTGGTCTTGGACAATGGTTCGTGTGGCGTTCACTCTGTACCCTCTGCATCCACGTTAACTGTTGTACCATTTTCTGGGCCACGCTTAAAAAAGCTTGCTGCTCAGCTACTGCAGTTCGTACAGCCTCTGCATATAGCCTTTTTTGGGGAGCAGAAGGAATATACGGACTTCTCTCTTTGTGAGTCCTGTTGGTATTCGGTGGATTTTGTGTACGTAGATTTAAGCTTTCTGGTCTCCCTTTTCTGCGCTCCCGCTTATTTTGTTGTAAGTGGTTATCTACCTTGTTTAGCTGGTGGTGTTTGGGATGGGCAAATTTGCAGTTTCTTCCCTTTTCCCCGTGCCAGCAGGTACCATTTAGGTAGAATTTACAGATCTGTTTCTTTTTCTTTTTCTCTGTGTGACGTGTTTGGGCTTGAAGCCTGTTTGTGTTTACCGTCTTGTCTGTTCTCCTGTCCTTGTCGTTTGTGGTGCAGCGTTGACTGTATTCACCATGGTCATTGCATCCCTCATCAGTGGCTACAGCACTGGTGGCATCTGCCTTGTCTTGGTGATCCGTTTGGTCCTCCTGAGCCTGAGCACAGTGTGCAGGGTCTTCACTGTCCATTTTTGTGTCCGTGTCTCTCATAATGCCTTCTAGGAGGTCAAGGTGCGGTATCACGAGCTCGTAGGAGCGAATGAGCTCCCGTTTTTTTTGATCAATTTGAGCCATTGACCTGTGGAAATTGTACCTATCCAGACTTTCGGCTATTAGATCGTTTGCTGGTGATCCTTTGGCCAGGTTCCATGCGTGTACAAGAAGGCGAACTTCCTCCAGCTGCCAGTTTCGGCGCATCTTCATCTTCTTGTTGGCCTCAACTTGGCGCTGTACAAAGTCTTGTCCTCTGGTATCCATGGTGCACGATATTTGAGAGAGAGAGGTTATCTTAAAGTATATAGAAATAGTACTAGAAAGAAAGAAGAGTATAAAGAGGGGAGGGACAAGGGAGAATACGAAGTAGAGAGTGTGTACGGAGTACGAGATAGATAGATAGATAGATAGAGAGAGAGGGGATGTGATAGGAATAGAGATGTATGAGAGAGAGAGAGAGAAGATAACTCAAGAGAGAAACAAACAAAACGAGGCAAGACAAAATGAAAATGAAAAGAATGAAAATATATACATATATACCCGTCAGAGTGTAAGTATCTTGAGAGAAAAGCTGAACATTAGAAGCATCAGTTGTGGCGTGCAAGAGAGACGATTGCGCTGGTATGGACATGTGGTGAG
>NC_142929.1:55887694-55937694 GCF_046866305.1 Octopus bimaculoides | reverse complement strand
TTTGTGTGGGAGGAGTATCATCATGTTTTGTATACTAAATTTTTAACTTGTCTTAATGTATAAGTAATTGTTTTTATCCTATGAGGTGGTATCAAAAGCTTCCTGGACTTAGGTAAATAATTCATTTCTTATTAAACATAAATTTTAACATCATCTTCTTCAAAATAGACACCTTGTACAGCAGTATACTGGTCCAGCATTCCTGCCACTTTTGGAATCCGGCCTGGAAGTCGTTTTCTGTAAGCAAGTTAAGGACCTTCTGTGATTCACTCTTGATCTCGATAACGGTGTTAAAACGGTGACCTTTGAGCTGCATTTTCATGTTAGAGAAGAGATGGAAGTCTGGTGAATAGGGCATGCATGAAAGTGATACCATGTTATCTTTGGCGAGAAACTCACGAGTGAGGAGAGCTCAGTGACAGGATGCATTTTCATCATGAAGAATCCAGTTCTTTGCAGATGTTAGGGTTGCTTGCACAGACCTATGCAGCAGACCAACAACATCAGTGATGCCGTTGATTGTTCTCTGATGATCCTCATACACAAGCTGATGAATTTTCTCCACATTTCCAGGGGTGATCCTCATGGCAGATCTTCCAAATCGCTCATTGTCTTCCAGATTGTTCAATGTCTTCCAAATCGCTCATTGTCTTCCAGGGACACTCTTTTGCATTTGAGGCACCCGTGCCACTTGAAATGTTACATAAGACCCATTGCCTCATCGCTGTAATCTTACCAAAGCATGTCTCTGTAGCACACTTCCCAAGTTTAACACAAAATTTCACATTGGCTCTTTGTTCCAACTTCCTGTCTATGACAAAAATCGCAAACTACAGAGTATGTGTGATCACAAAAACAAATTTCACAACTTGCGAAGTAAACACAGCGATGTCACTCAGCACACTGTCTCCTGAAGGTCACTGCTAGCTCTCAGTGAGTATGCAATCATGTGCTGCCATCTGCTGGCATACTACAGAACTAGTCTGGGAACATTTTGATACCACCTCATATATCTCAATACCTTATTTATTACACACTCACACACACATATATCTACATAGATACTTACATACATACATACATACATACATACATACATACATACATATATATAAATAAAAATATACATACATGCACACACATATGCATACATATATACACACACAAATATATACATACACACACACACATATATATACACACACATGCACATACATATACATACACATATGTATATCCTCACACTTTTGTATGGGCCTTTCAGCCAATAAATGATTATTATTATTATTATTATTATTACTATTATTATTATTATGATAATGATGATTGGGATGATCGATAATCAGATTCATTTTCTGGCACTTTATGCTCAGTTATTCCAAGGCCAACTTCACCTTTCATTCCACCCCTTTGGAGTCAAATGAAGTAAACTAATAATATACCCAAATTGCAGGCCTTTCACATAAATTGTGAACATTATTAATCATTATTAGACGTGTGTTTGCTATAATCAAGAGACCACCAAACAAAGTACTTTTCAATATCTAGCAGTATCCCTTTATATATGAGATCAAATGCTTGTAGAATTGCTTGCTTGGGTCAATAAGAAATGCACCAATCAAATCCTTGGTTGATTTATTTAGTGATATTTGATCTCATATCAATGTTGTGAATATTTTTTGGATGGCCAAATTGGTAAGTATAGCAGATAAAATGTCTGCCAATATTTGGTTGGTTACTTCCTTTTAACTGATTGAAGTCAAATCTCACTAAAAGCGACTTTGCCATCTTTCTTTTTGGAGGGTTTATAAAATATCTATCAGTCAAGTACTGGATTGGAGTCTTTGTAATTGTCTATACACTTGCTTCTAATAAACTGTGCCCTTACACCTGTTAGAAATCGTTAGTTCATGAAAATGTGCTAAAATAAGGGTAAAAGAATTATTTTAGTGAAAATTTATATTATATAATTTATTATTATTATTATTTTTATTTAAGGCAGTGAGCTGGCAGAACCGTTAGCATGCTGGACGAAATGCTTAGTTCAAATTCCGCTGAGGTCAGCTTTGCCTTTCATCCCTTCAGGGTCGATTAAATAAGCACCAGTTGAACACTGGGGTCAATGTAATCAACTCATACGCTCCCCAAAATTTGTTCCCTTGTGGCGAAATTTGAAACTATTATTATTATCATTATTATTATTATTATTATTATTATTATTATTATTATTAAAGTAGTGAGTTGACAGAACTTAGCATGTTGGACGAAATGCTTAGCTGTATTTTGCTCATCACTATGTTTTGAGTTCAAATTCTGCTGCGGTTGACTTTGCCTTTCATCCTTTCGGGGTCGATAGAATAAGTACTCGTTGAATGCTGGGGTTGATGTAATTGACTCATCCACACCTCCCCCAAGCTGCCCTTGTGACAAAAATTTCAAAATAATAATTATTATTATTAATAAGGTAATGAGCTGGCAGAATTGTTAGCTAGCCGGGCAACATACTTAGCAGTATTTCATTCATCTTTACGTTCTCAGTTCACATTACACCATGGTTGACTTTGCCTTTCTTCCTTTCAAGGTCAATAAATAAAATACCAGTGAAACACTGGCGTTGATGTAATCGACTAGTCCCCTCCTGCAAAACTACTGGCCTTGTGCTGAAATTTAAAATCATTATTATTATTGTTAAGGTGGTGAGTTGGCAAAATTGTTCGCATGCTGGGTGGATATGCTTAGTGGCATTTCATCTGTCCTTATGTTCTGAGTTCAAGTTCTGCTGAGGTTGACTTTACCTTTCATTCATTTGGGGTTGACAAATTAAGTACCAGTGAAACACTGGGGTCAATCTAATTAACTAGTCTCCTCCCCTAAAATTTCAGGCCTTCAGCCTATAGTAGAAAGGATGATTATTATTTTTTTTTTACTTTTAATTTGCTTGTTTGTTACAAAGATTTACCAAAACGCACCCAGTGTGAGAGAGAGAGCGGTGCATGCCATCAAAGTGACATGAGGTAAAATATACAAAGCTCAGTATATCCATCATGACTACCTGTCTGATAAGGGTACACCAGGCACATGCATCACAACCATATGTGCATGACATAATGATTTCATATCAAGATAAACTGTGCATGATCTTGCAGGTGGGACCCAGTTAGAATTTTCTTCAGGTTGAGTAGCCCATCCCACTCAAAAGGTCCCTGAATAAGGGTTTAGGGATGATGAACAAAATACCTATGTTTCCAAAGTTGAATTATCCAAACCCCGAAGAATTCCTCACAACACATTGCTATGATGCTCCCCCACTACTTCTGCTTGTGATCAGAGATGCGCATATCATCAGCCGCCAAGGGACATGCTCAGCTGGTTAAAGTCAAGCAACTGACAAGCAAATCTGTGGTATTGGGCAGAATATTTGCTGTAGCCCATCTTTTATGCCAAGACATACACTTCTCAGAGCTCAGTTTTACTTACCCTGGTTGATTCTGTAAGAGCAGTCAGCAACTTGTTGTCAGATGTCTCACAGGCTCTCTTACTGCAAACTAAAAGCTTTGGTACTTGGATGTTAAGTCATCATAAAAGACACTGAATGCCCAAGTGCCAATCTCAAAGTCCTAGCTGTCCTCAATAGAGTAGGTTTTTAGGCCTGCTCTGCCCTCATGTCAATTCCAATTTCCCTGATATTTCTCAAACATGATTGTTAGTGCTCCAAGTGCCCCTACAACTACTAGGATAATAGTTACTCACCTCATTGCCCACATGGGAAATATAAAATTATGTATGTATGTATGCTACATCAGTTTTGCTTTGTTCTGTGTGGAGGGTTTAGTTTTTTGTTATTGCTTTAGTGTTTCAACCATTTGTTGCATCAATATGTGGCAGTGTTATTTGTGCTATTTTGTTTGTGTCTTGAATGAGCTGTGTGAATTCTGTCATAATTATGAGAATGTTGGAATAAATGTCTTGCAGGATTTTCTCTGGGTCTTTGCATACTGAGTTTAAATCCTGTGAAGGTCAACTTTACTTTTCAACCATCAGGGATTTGTGTCTTGATTAGAAACCATTATTATTGCCAAAATTGACTTTGCCTTTCATCCTTTCTGGGTTGATAAAATAAGTACTAGCTGAGCACTGAAGTCGAAGTAAAAGGCTTATCCCCTCCCCTCAAATTGCTGGTCTTGTGCCAAAATTTGAAATCATTATTATTGAGGCAACAAGTTGGCAGAATCATTAACACACCGGGCAAAATGCTTAGTGGCATTTCATGTGTTTATGTTCTAAGAGTTCAAATTCTGCCGAGGTTAACCTTGTCTTTCATCCTTTTGAGAACAATAAAATAAATACCAGTTGAGCATTGAGGTTGATATAATCAACTTAGCCCCCTCCCAGAATTGCTGGCCTTGTACCAAAATGTGAATTATTATTTTTATTATCATTAAGGTGGTGAGCTGCCAGAATCATTAGCACACCGGGCGAAATGCTCAGCAGTATTTCATCTGCTACATTCTGAGTTCAAATTCCGCCAAGGTTGACTTTGCTTTTCATCCTTTCGGGGCCGATAAATTAAGTATCAGTGAAACACTGGGATAAATGTAATCAATTAACCCCCTCCACCAAATTTCAGGTCTTGTGCCTATAGAAGAAAGGATTATTATTATTATTATTATTATTAAGTTAGAGAGCAGCACATGCCATCAAAGTGACACTGGAGTACAAATATACAATGTCCATCATGACTACCCACCTGATAAGGGTACACCAGGCCCATGCATCACAACCATATGTGCATGATATGGTGATCCCATATCAAGATAAACACTGCATGACCTAGCAGATGGGAATTTTCTTCAGTTCGAGTAGCCCATCCTGCTCAAAAGGTCCCTGAATAAGGTTTGTTTAAGGATGACAAATGAAATCCCCTATGTTTCAAGAGGTGAATTATTCAAGTACCAAAGAATTCCTTTCAACACATGGCTATGATGCTCCCCCACTACTCTACTCTTACTTGTTCTGAGTTCAAATTCCACCAAGGTCGACTTTGCCTTTCATCCTTTCTGGGTCAATAAAATAAGTACCAGTTACACACTGGGATTGATATAGCCGACTAGCTCCCTACCCAACAAAATTTCAGGCTTTGTGCCTATAGTAGAAAGGATCATTATTAATATGAAGGCAGTGAGCTGGCAGAATAATTAGCATGTTGGGCGAAATGCTTAGCGGTATTTCGTCCATCCTTACATGCTGAGTTCAAATTCCGCTGAGGTCGACTTTACCTTTCATCCTTTTGAGGTCAATAAATTAAGTACCAGTGAAATACTGGGGTCATTGTAATTAACTAGTCCTCTCCCACCAAAATTTCAGACCTTGTGTCTGTAGTAGAAAGGATTATTATTATTATTATTAAGGTGGCGAGCTGGCAGACTTGTTAGCGGCATTTCGTCAGTCTTTATGTTCTGGGTTCAAATTCCGCCTTTCATTCTTTTGGTGAGGGGGGGGGGGGGTGTCGATAACATAAGTACCAGTTAAGTGCTGGGGGTGATGTAATCAATTTATTCTCTCCCCTGAAATTTCAGGCCTTGCGCCTATAGTAGAAAAGATTATTATTATTATTGAGTGAAAGAGCAGTGCATGCTATCAAAGTGACACTGGAGTAAGATATATGGAGCCCAGTATACCCATCATGACTACCCGTCTGATAAGGGTACACCAAATACATGCATCACAAGCACATATGTGCAACATGATGATCTCATATCAAGGTAAACAGCGCATGATCTTGCAGGTGGGACCCAGTTAGAATTTTCTTCAGGTCGAGTGGCCCATCCAACTCAAATGGTCCTTGAATAAGAGTTGTTTACGGATGTTGAACGAAACACCCATGTTTCCAAAGTTGAATTATCCAAATCCCAAAGAATTCCTTTCAACACATGGCTGTGATGCTCCCCCACTACTCCAGCTCATGATCAGAGATGCACATATCATCAGCCACTAAGGGACATGCTCAACTGGTTAAGGTCAAATAACTGACAAAGCAAACCTGTGGTATTGAGCAGAATATTTGCTGTAGCCCAACTTTTATTCCAAGACAAAACAATGTACATGAGAGCCACTGCCTGCTCCTGCATCAGGGTATTTATTATTATTATTATTATCATCATTATTATTATTTGTGCTGTTCTTGATATTATTTACTTAAGACTTTACTAATACATTTATTAAATCTGTCAGTGTTTTCTTCCTTTTTTTCCTTTACCCAATATATTTTGTTTACTTTCATAATGAAAGTATTTGTTAGATTATAATTCTTTTGTTTTTAATTTTATTAAATAATATTCATTTACTTCACTGGCTCAGAGTATAATTGTTTGAAATTCTTTCAGCTTGAATACAAAGCCAACATTTGGCATCTATTTTAAATTGGGTTAACGAGTCATTATTAAATAATTTTAAAATTTGATTTTTTCTTTTTCCTTTGTACTGTGAGGTCTTTTGTGGTTTGATCTGTAGCCACAGTTTTAATTATTGCTCAAAAAACATTTGAGTTGGTGGTGGTGGTGGTGGTTATAATACTGGAAAGTAAAAGCATTTTTAAAAGATTATTTCTTTTCCAAGAATTGGCAGTGGTGTGACTAGGTAGTTAAGAACTTTGCTTAGGTGGTTAAGAACTTAGGTGATGAAGAACTTTGCTTCACACCCATATGATTCCAGGATGAATTCCACTGCATGGTACCTTATGTAAGTATGTTTAATTATGGGCATGGGTTGACTAGTACTTTGTGATCAAACTGTGGCACATGATAAAATCTGCAAAAGCCCATCATGTGTGTGTGTTTGTTGGTGGGTGGCTAAGTGGTTAAAATGTCCAACTTGTGATCCATAGTTCATGGGTTTAAGTTCTTGTGCAAGGCACTCAGTTTCATCTTGCTACAGCCTACTCAGCTATGAGTTCTAGCTAGGCAATAATGCAGCTCTCTCTCTCTCTCTCTCTCTCCCCCCCCTGCTTTCTAGATGCACTGCAGGGTCAAGAGAGAGTGGGAGAGACATATTTATGTGTGCACACACGGATATGTGTGCTTGTCTTTGTCAACAAATAAAGTTAAATAGAAATAGTAACTAACAGAAATAAGCAATATGAACAGCCCCAAAAAGTTGAACCCAGCATTGTTGCAGCTCAGTGACTGAAGCTTGTAAAAATGATACTTTCACCTTTCACAGATAGAAAATTACTCCTATCAGTACTTCCTCCCAAGTTTTATGAAGAAAAAAAAAAAGAAAATATATATGCCTTGTGAAACTTTATATTAGGTTGTCAAGTATGAAATTTGTAGTAAGGTATATGGTAAACTTTGACAGCTGCTCATTTTGTGCCATTATTATATCTTGACAATCTTTATTTTTGTTAGAAAGCTGACACATCTATTTCTTTATTCTAACTCATTTTGCACTTTATAAAGTATTTATAAATCGAGTTTTGCTACAGAGATGGATAAGTCGGAAATTCGTATAGTTTTGAAATATGAGTTCTTTCTTCAAAATACAGCATCACAGACAGCTCTATTTCTTTTATTTAGGCACATGGCCTTTATAAAGAGGGGACACCACAAAGACAGACAAAACAAGACATTGGGGGTACATATAAATACATATCAGATGAATTATGAATATGATGAAGATGAGGATGAAATGACTTACTTGCCCCACCAAAGCAAGTAATTTCATTTTACTGTTTTTTAAATTACAGTTTTACTTTACCATCTTGTGTCTTTTTCTTTAATACAAAATTACAACAAATGCTGCATTATATCGTCAAAAATTACAACAGGCAGCAGCTCATCATATCTATACTGAAGTGGTGTTATTTCAACTCTTTTTTTTTCCAAATAGTTCAACTAACCTCTCCCCTCTTTCTCTTTCCAACAGCACACCCTTTTTACCTTCATGGTTTTCCATTTTCACTCTGATAATATTTTTCATTTTTGTTACTCTCTTTTCAATTTACTCATATACTATGAGGCTTCTTTAGTTTCTCCCTGTAGGTATTGTTCTCTGATATCCTTCACCACTCTCTTCGTCCATCATAAATGTCTCTGTCTCTAATTCACTGTCTCTTTTGTTTCCTTCCTTCTTTCGTAGTACCTTCTTTCTTGCTAGTCAAAGGCGATGGTTCGTGCGTTCACACTTCACTTGATTTTTCATTTGGTTTTCCATTTTTATCTCTTTTCTTTCTTGTTCTCCTCTTTGTTTGTCTTTCTTTTTTTCTCCTTGGGGATTTTCGGTGGTGATTCTAAGTTCTTTTTTCTTTTCACCACCGTAAATTGCTCCTCCATTTTCTCCTCCTCTGCAGCTGTACTCTTTTCTTCTTGAATTTCTTTTTCTGTTATTTCCTCCTCATGTTTCTGGGGACACTTGGCCTTCATGTGTCCCCTTACTCCACACAAAAAACATATTGAAGGTCTACCCTCCACAACAATCCTCAATCTAGTCTCATCTGGCAAAACCAGCTCTTCCACAATCTTATGGAGGTCTGGCAGGCTTATATAGGCTGTTACCTCTATCCCCACCAGTTTACCTCCATAGTTTTGGACATTTTCAAAATTTCTGCATCTTCTTTTGTATGGTAGAGGATGGCTGCCACCAGCCATGCCTTATCAATTTCAGTGGGCACTCTACCTATCCTTACTCTGGCCGCATGTTTGCCACAGTAAGAAGGTAGTAGTGCCCACTCAGCTGATCTCAAGGCCACAGTGGAGTATTTCTTTGCTTCATTTTCATTTACAAAGTGCACCTCCACCGTGCCAAATTTCCGTCTTATGGTGTAGAATGTGGTAAAGTCCTTCACCTCTCTCAAACACCCCTCAACTGCTTCCACCGCTGCTATTTCTACTTTCTTTGTTGCTATGTTTAATGTTCTCTAGAAAATAGTTCTTTTCTCAGTATTCTCAATGACTTCCTTGGGTGGCCTCAACCTAAAACAGTTTCCCTCCTCCTTCAATAAGTCGTTATACTTCTTGAAATTCTTGTCTTTAACTTCTATTTCACGGACTTGCAGTAGCTCCGCTGACAAGCTTTTGCCAGTCACTGCAGCATAACTTCCCACTTGCACTGGTCTATTATTCATTACTTCACTCATAAATGGGGAAGACAAATAAAAATTCCAACAAATTCAACAAACAATGCAACAATACAGGAAATAACAGGTTAACAATTACAGTATTCTCATTTCAACTCACTGAAATACAACAACAGACAGCTCAGAATATTAATGGAATATTTCATTCTAATGTTATTACACAGCAGGCAGTATCAAATTGGTTTTCAGAATTTTGTTATGGTAACTTTGACTGCACAAATGAGCAATGTGGTCGACCAGAAACAAAGGTGGAAAATGACAAACTGAATGCTACCATCGAGTCAGCTCCATCTCAAAGTGCCCATGAATTATCCTTGTTTGCTGTTAGCAAGCAAACAATATTGACTCCCCTAGTTCAAATCGGTAAAGTGAAAAAGTTGGATAAGTGGGTTCCACATGAACTTAATGAAAATCAGAAACAGCAACGTTTGGAAGCCTGCATTATGCTACTTTCTCATCACAAAAATGAATCATTTTGGAATCGAATTGTAACATGTGATGAAAAATGGATCCAATACAACAACCGTAAACATTCAGCACAATGATTGGACAAAGATGAGCTACCAAAACACAGTCCAAAGAGCAAAATTCATCAAAAGAAGCTGATGGTGTGTGTTTGGTTGTCCGGCACAGGTGTGATCCATTATGATTTCATTAAACCTGGCTCATCAATCACAGCTGAAGTACACCATAGCCAACTGGACCAAATGATGCTGAAACTTATGAAAAAAAAAACAGCCTGGATTAGTCAACAGATCTACTCCTATTTTATTGCAAGACAACACCAGACCACACATTGCAAAAATGACAATGGCAAAACTACAGGAGCTGGAGTTGGAAGTTCTCCATCATCCACCATATTCACCTGATCTTACCCCCACTGACTGCCACTTCTTCCAGAATTTGGATAACTTTTTGATAGGAAAAAGATTTAATTACGACGATGCTGTAAAACAGGCCTTTCAAGATTTTATTGACTCTAAATTGCTAGGCTTTTACAGTTCTGGCTGGGTTGGACAAGCTACCGCTAAAATGGCAAGTATATTGACAATATAGGTGCATACTTTGATGAATAAAACTATTCTTTGTGCTTATAAGACATTAACAAACTTTTTTTCTTTTCTACAAATTTCATACTTGACGACCTAATATATGTATGTATGTATGTATGTATGTATGTATGTATGTATATATACTTGCTTGCTCATGGAGGAAGTGGAGAGTGCTCTTGGCCATTGTAAGCCCTCTGACTGGTGAGGCTGATATAATTAGTCATCAGCAGCTGCAGGAGCAGTATCATTTACTTGCCAGTATCCATCAGGTCCAAAGACTATGTTGAGTTCCAATGTTTGCTTTGGCATAGCTTCTGTGGCTGGGTGCCTTTCCTAAATGCCAACCATTTTACAGCATACTTTAGGTGCTTTTTAATGACACCAATACTGGTTAGGTTTGCTAAGCAGTTTGCAATATTAAGAATCCCTTTGAGTGAGAGGAGCAGCTTCATGTTATGGGAAGAAGGGTTAAAAAGTGATAGAAGGTACCAGAACAAAACAGATTTCTTGCTGTTGAGGATTTACAAGAGGGGTGAGAGTGGTCATAATGAAGTGGAAAGAGATTAGAATTGTGATAAGATATATCAGCTAGGACTTGAAGATATGAGATGAATAGGAGTAGGGACAGGAGAACAGGAAGTGTGTGTGTGTGTAGAGGTTGCAAGAATGTATCTCGAGTGAGAAATAGTTAAACAATTGGTGAGAGAACTGGATGAATAACGAGTGTTGAGGGATATGTAGGGAAGTGTAAATGACGACTTGTGTAAGGCCTAGTGTGTTAGACACTGTATGACTGATAAGAGGAGACCAGACAGATGAGTTAGGTAGGAGTGCCATTGTAGAGGTGCACACAAGCACACACACATGACTGTCTTTCACACAATTTCTGTTGATCCAAGGCTATAATGGTAGAAAGCACTTGCCTAAAGTATTGTTCAATATGATTGAATCTATACATATATGGTTGTGATGTAAATTTCTTAACCACAAAGCCATGCCTGCTTCAAAAAGAAAGTCAGTAGGACCGATCAATTTTTGGTGGTTTCCTCTAATCACTGAACGTTAAAGCTTTTTAATCTGTCTATCTACACTGATATGTGGAAATTAAATAGTAATAACAATATATATGTATATCCTTCAAGTGTTATTTCTTCTTCTTGAAAATTTACCTCTCTTCTTTCTTTGTTAATACAGATATACTGATAAACAATATCCTTGCAATACAGATTATGGGGAATGTTATATTGATGGTTTCTTTTAGTTTGTTTCATTATCAAAATCGAGACTAACAGAGAGGATAATATATGTTTAGAACAATTTTGAATTTAAAAAAAATGTTTGTTTTATTTTTCCATTTTATTATTATGCTTAATAAGCATGAAAGATTTGCCATTCTATTGTGATATTTTATGCCTACAATCATACACTTGTTTTACTTGAAAACCCTTCAAAAATTCCTCCAGATTTGATATACTAAAAAAAATTGTTTTATTGTGGATACTAATTCTAAAACTTATATTTGTCTTGTGTGTTCTTTTTTTTTTATATTTTTTTTAAAACAGTATTGGAAGTCAAAAATAATTTTCATTTTATTTTACATTATACGAAAATTATGGGTAGAATGCCCAAGTATATAATAAACTAGTGAAGTGCTGGTCATTGTTTTATGGGTTTATGAGTGCATGCATAGCCTTTTCGTCCCAGGGAAACTTACTTAAAACTCTGCTTGCTGCAAAATTTCATGATTAATTTTAATTATCAAACAATGATAATAATTGTTGCTATGTTGTTGTTGTAACCGGTAGCAATATATGACAGCAGTTAGGTTAAATAATGTTTATTAGTTTTAACTTAATCTTGTATAATATCAATGAAAGAGAGGTCAAATCATCTCGAGATAGTTACTGAGGCAAATGATGTTACTCAGTGAAGAATACTCAAATCTTTTTAAAGTAAAATTTTACAGAATAACAACAAAATACTTGAAACACTTAGCCATTTTGTATTTTTTAAAAATTATGTATTTGTTGTGATAAATGTTTTTAGTTAATTTTATTTTGCTTAAACATTGATGTAGATGTTTTGAACTCCTAAGTTCACTATTATAGGCTGACCTTTATGCTGGAGCACTCTTTATAAAACAAGCTTTGAACTGGGACTTGTACCTATCATTGCTTCTGATTTTGGTAATTTCATCAATATTTACCATTAGTGGTAAGTTATGTCTACTTAATCTTTCGTCATCATCATTGCCATCATCATCATCATTGTCATCATCAGCATTGTTGTTGTCGAGCTCAACATCAACAGTGATGTTGTTTGCTGTTTAGTCACAGGTCAATCTGGATTAAGCAGACCTATGATCAGAGGCTTTCCAGCTGTGACCACTCCGTTTTATTGTGTATCAGGGACTACATGGTACATGTCCTTCAATTTTCAAGATGGAAAGGTGTGATTCAAAGGAATTTGGTAACAAATTCTAGCAGGTTAAATGACTTAGCATCGGCTCTCTTGTCAGCAGTAATGTTAGTGTTTGGCCCCAGGTCAACCCTGATTCAGTAAACCTATGATTAAAGGCATTCTAGCCATTATCATCACATGTGTATATATCGGAGACTAAGTTACCCTTTCTTTTTTTTTTCTTTTAAAACAGTAGGATGTGGTTTGAGGGAGATTTTGCTGTTATTTCTAGCAGGTTCAGTAATCATACAGAGGCTCCCTCATTGGCTTGTCAGTTGTAATGAAGTTATTATCAATGATATAGTTATTATTATTGTCTGAAATTTGATTATCATCATCCTAAGTAATTTGTCAGAAGATTGTCAAGTATATTGTGCTGCTTTTAGTCAAGTGCAATAGTTCTCAACCTCTTGCTCACTCTATATTCAAATTTACCCCCCACACAAATAACTAAAAGAAGGAACTTTGAAACTTACTATTTATTTTATTTACTGTGATCCTTGAGATGGGTATTTTTCTTCTAAATTCATAATATTAAGTACTTAATTCTCATTTCACCCTTTTTTGCATACATCCAGTATATCTCTTCCTTTATTATTCAATGAACTAAACTCAATTTCAACTATATACAGTGTTAGAAAACAGACAATTATTTTGGCCATTTCGGTCTATAATCTTGGATATAGTGCTTTACAGTCTTTTAATGACTAGAATTCAGTCTTTCCTACTTTATAACGAATGTATTTTGAGTTACCTTTGCATCGTAATTCAATTAATTCTTCTTGAATTTCTTCTTCAGCTGAATGAACATCACAATTAAATGGGTCCAATCATCCATGGTTTTACTTCAAAAGAAAATAAATCAGAATGTTTTGTTCCCGTCGCTTTTAACAATTATAAGTGTCCAGGATATGTTTCAAGAGCCATTTTGTTAAGTGAAAAACGAATTTCTGCCAGCTCAAGCATGCTGTGAAATATTTTTTTAATGTAAATTTGCTTGAAAAATTTCTAATTTTTCAGTAAATGATTTCAAAATTAATTTTACACTCAATCAACAAATTAATTTTCCTTGAATTTCAAGTGATAACTCATTAAGCTTTTGAAATCTCCAAGATAGATAATATATATTCTTTTTGTTTTCTTATTTCTTTGTGAACATTTTCTTCACTTTCTAGAAAGTTAACAATGACATCCGAAAGTTTTATAAATCTTGCTAAGCAATCTCCTCTGGAGAGCCATCTGACGTCCATGTGTAAAAGAAGTTTCACATACCTGTTCGTTATGATCAGAACCAGATTTCTTGAATGTGTAATTGTATTTGCTAGTAGTTTGTTTTAAGTTTTTATTACTAGCTAAGTGAATAAGAACATGCCTGTGAACAATGCAATGATTCCAGGACATATTTTTTCTATGAAGCTGTTATGTCTTCAGACATTGAGGTACACCATCAGCTGCAATTAATATCGAATTTCCTAATGGAGTTTTTTCAGCAAACCAGAATATAGAAATAGATTCCCCAGTAGTGATAGTTTTTAGGCATTTGGCATATAATACATACATTTCTTTGATTTCACTCCTCATTGGAAAAATGTACACACATCTATATGAAAGGTCTTGTTATTGACAATTGTTACACAGAAACCTCAAATGAAAAACAAGCTTTGTTTGGCCTTTCATCCAGTTAGTCTTTGTTCATTGACATTTCATCAATTTGTTTTCAAACTGAATTGCTGCATAATGGTAAGCTTTTAAAGATATCTGAAGGATTTTTATACATTATAGTAGGTTTTCTGACCTTCTCAGTAATTGCATGACTCCAGCTGCTTTTGCAATCTTGTAATGCAGCAAAAAGAATCAGCCAGATCTTTATGTCCTTTCTCACCACTTCGTCCTACATCTTCCTGGGTCTACCTCTTCCACATGTTCCCTCTACAATTAGAGATTGAATATCTTGTGTAACTGTCTTCATTCATATGTGTTACGTGACTGCACAAATGCAGCCTTCTCCCTTGCACCCTACATCTGATGCCTTGTATACCAAGTTTTTCTCTCAAATCATTTATACTCTGTCATATATGCACAGTGATCTTACCGAACTCATTCTCAAGAAGTAGGCCAGTCTTGCTTGCATCCTTTGCTTTAAGCTTTGCAGCATTTTACATTTACATATGTATTAGTACTCCTTGTTAATGAATTTCAAGAGAGACGATTGCACTGGTTTGGACATGTGGTGAGAATGAATGAGGATAGCTGCGTGAAAAAGTGCCACTCCCTAACAGTTGAGGGAACCCGTGGAAGAGGTAGGCCCAGGAAGACCTGGGCTGAGGTGGTGAGGCAAGACCTTCGAACATTGGGCCTCACCGAGGCGATGACTACTGACCGAGACCTTTGGAAATGTGCTGTGCGTGAGAAGACCCGGCAAGCTAAGTGAGATCGTTGCCAGTGCACCTGGACTGGCTCTTGTGCGGGTGGCACATAAGATGTACCATCCTGAGCGTGACCATTGCCAGTACCGCCTGACTGGCCTTGTAGGGTTTTCGAGCGAGATCGTTGCCAGTGCCCCTGGACTGGCTCCTGTGCGGGTGGCACATAAAAGACACCATTTTGAGCGTGGCCGTTTTCGTGCGGGTGACACGTAAAAGCACCCACTACACTCTCTGAGTGGTTGGCGTTAGGAAGGGCATCCAGCTGTAGAAACTCTGCCAAATTAGATTGGAGCCTGGTGTAGCCATCCGGTTGCACCAGTCCTCAGTCAAATCGTCCAACCCATGCTAGCATGGAAAGCGGACGTTAAACGATGATGATGATGAAGTAAGAAAACATGCAAAGTTATTTTATTTTTAGGAAGCAAAAGGACTAATTGACTGATTAAAGCACCATTCGAGCATAATTGTTGCCAGTGCCACCTGACTGGCGCCCATGCCAGTAGAACGTAAAAAGCACCATTCAAGCGTGTTCAGTGCCAGTGCCGGCTGACTGGTCCCATGCTAGTGGCACCTAAAAAAACACCTTTCAAGCATGGTCATTGCCAGTGCTGACTGACTGGCTCCCATGCCAGTGGCATGTAAAAAGCACCATTCAAGTGTGGTCAATGCCAGAACCGCCAGACTGGCCCTCATGCCAGTGGCACATAAAAAGCACCCACTACACTCTCGGAGTGATTGACATTAAGAAGGGCGTCCAGCTGTAGAAACTTTGCCAGATCGGATTAGAGCCTGGTGCAGCCTTCTGGCTTACCAGCTCTCAGTCAAACCATCCAACCCATACCAGCATGGAAAGCGGACGTTAAACAACGATGATGATGATGATGATGGCTTGGAAAATGACTTTGAACAAAGGACAAACGTACAAATTAAATAACAATACAGCACTAAAAGAAAAATGATAAATAATACTAGCACAAAAGGTAACTCCTATTTTTGCATCTAATTAGGTAAGAACTGATCATTGAATGTGTACCATTATAGCATAGTTTGAACGACAACACTAGTCTGTTGCACTTCAGATTGGTCAATTCCCTTTAATATCATAAACTGCATAACATGTCCTTAAAAAGAGTGTTTCAAAATCTTGATGAGCAAGTTGAAAATAATTGAATTGTAATTGTTTCCTTAATAACTTCCCTGCCATCTTTTCACTCAAATTTCTTCCACTTTTGTTAAGAAACTCTGGTCTAGTGCAAAGGACATTTTTATGTAATGAAACTATGAAAATTCTTCTTCCTTCCTCTTTGTGTCTGCCATTTATTTTCATGGAATATCTGCTTTCACATGATATTCATGATTTTAAATAAATATTTAAAAAGAAATTGTCAACAAAGACTTGTCAATCACAAATTATTACTTATTTACATACATACACACATTCTTGTGTAGACAAAACTTTAATACACCATAATATAGATTATAGGTACCCCCCACACACACAGAGATCCTTTCTGCTTTAGTTTTAGCTCTTACGGTTTCTGCTATAATATTTTTCTTAGACTGTAATATTAATTGATTTCATTTTCTGTCAGTCTTATTCCTGTTGATAGGGCCAGCATTATTTTCTTGTAGATGAAAGAATCAGTAGAACATCTGATAAAATACTTTGAGGTATTCAGTTATCCCCCTTTAAATTTTGACCTCAAATCTCACAAAGTTCCACTTGGCTTTTCATTTTTCCGATGTCAATAAAATAAAGTACGAGTCAAATACTGGAGTTGATGCTTTCTTGTTACAATGCTATTTCTTGACTATCTTGTAATAGGTTCCAAATTTGCTAAAATGTAAGATTATGAAGTTTATCTATATTCAAGTTAATATAAACTGTTTATAGGGGCTCTGATGTCTTGTTAATTGTAATATAGTTTCTTTTGGAAGCTTTCTTGGAAAGAGAATGTATACGGTATCCTAAGAAGGTGTTCACTTCTTTCCAGTTTTGGTGTTTTTTTTTTCTGCATATTTATGGTAGTCAATTCTGTATATGTTTATAGTGAGGAAGGATAAAATCTCTTGAATGTTTGACAGAATAGTTTATGCAGTAAAAAGAGAAGAAAAAGAAGTTATGTTCTAAGGTTGCCGTAAGGGCATGAAATATTTTGCTTTCCTGTAAATATTAGCTATATCCAATTGGTGACTTAACTTTAGTTTTGATTATAATGTATATAATGTATTGACTCTGGTGCAAAGTACCTCAATCACTTTAAATTCTATTAATTATATTCAAATATAAGAGCAGTAGATTGG
Organism: Octopus bimaculoides; assembly: GCF_046866305.1. Taxonomy (NCBI): domain Eukaryota; kingdom Metazoa; phylum Mollusca; class Cephalopoda; order Octopoda; family Octopodidae; genus Octopus; species Octopus bimaculoides. Next base: position 55,920,319 of record NC_142929.1, on the reverse strand, counting down.
AAGAATCATTAGACTGTCAGACAATAATGCTTTGTGATTTTTTGCTCTGACTCTTCATTACATTCAGAGTTTAAATCCCACTGAAACCAACTTTGCCTTTTATCATTTTGGCATCACATCAAATATAAAATAATAAAATAATATGCCAGTAAGGTGCTGGGGAAATATAGCCAGCTATTCCCCTCTCCCCAAATTTCAAGTGGTGTTGTACCAATGTAAGAAATTATTATTATTGACCATTTTATTTGTTCCTGTACTGGTCATATGATTCTTTTAGTGCTAATTGTTAAATTTCTTAAAGTTACATTGCTATATGACATTGTTAAATATTTGTCTCCCCATCCAACATATTGTTAATATTTGTTTATATATTTTGTTAAGGTGGACTGACAGCTGTAATATGGACTGACTTCATGCAGTGTTTCATTATGCTCGCTGGTGCTATAGCCCTTATGATTTTAAGTAAGTACAACCAGTATATATTCATGTTTCTTTTTTTGTGACTTGTACTTGCATGTATTTAATTTGAATATAAACTGGAAACAGTGTCTCTATACTAGTGATAAGTATAAAAAAAAAACTATAGACAAAAATGATTTATCTAAATTACTGCAAGCATTGTGAGTGGTTTTCTTTTTTCTTTATAAGAAATGAAACTTAACACTTAGCTTCTACTCACATCATATCTGATTATGGGAGACCCTGACTTCTATCATGGTATATTCCGGTACTAGCTTAAAAACTGCACTGTGTGTGAACTTTTAAGTTAGCTCCTGTAGAGGGCTAATTGGGCCTGTGGCCCAAAACTAAAGAGAGCAATAATAATAAAGCATTTATTGTTACCCCACGAATATGGTATTACTTTGAATTCAGTTTAAATGAAAAAAAGTTCACAAATTTTTGCAGTTCTTTTAAAATTTGAATTTTCAACTGTTAGCATATAACAAATCCTCATTCAGACCTGATCCCAATGGTAAATGTTCAAGTACCAAATGAAGGGCAGATTTTCAATCCTGGGATGTCTATATAGAGCAAATGTAGACTGAGATACAGGGGTCCTAGACAGATCAAGCGACAACATTTCGTGTTTATAATTATAGCTATTACATATAATCATTAGGATTCACCAGCTCTTTTGTCTATACTCACAGGAGGTAAATTCAGCACTATAAATCCACTGAAACTTTGGTTAAATTTACACTGAACAACAAAATACTATGGCTTTTAGTTAAAGCTAGGTAAACTGAACTGTTAAGAGCTAAGTATTTTGTGGCATATAGAATAGAATATGTGCTGAAGTTATTCAATACCCTATATATATATATATATATATATATATATATATATATATATTTAGCCAGCTGAGGTTGATTCCATATTTTGCACTATGATTCTAAAATATAGTAATATATTATCATAGTTGCTAACTGCATATTTGTCTTTTTAAATATGTATTTTACTCTCTATTTTTTATCTTTTTTTTTATCTTTTGGTTTATTTTAGTTTCTATTTGTTTTAATTAAAAAATTTTTTATCTTTGTTTTTAAAAATGTTTTTAAACCTATTTTCTTAAATTCTTTTTCCTTTGAAATTTTATTTATATTAGTCTCTTGTGTTGAAGTTGTTGTTAAACATTATTATCTTAGGCTATCTTCCAGAAAATACGTTTTCAAAAAGTTATATTGTTTATATTATTAAATAGCTTATAACATCGCCTTTTTGATTGAGCTGTCTCACTTTCACAGTGAGCTGGCAGAATTGTTAGCATGCCTTCTTTTACATTCTGAGTTCAAATGTTGCTGAGGTTGACTTTGCCTTTCATCCTTTCAGGATCGATAAAATAAGTACCAGTTGAGTGCTAGGGGTCAATGTAATCGACTTACCCCTCCCCTAAAATTGCTGGCTTGTGCCAAAATCTGAAACCAGTATTATAAGCATGTCAGAGGCAGCAAGCTAACAAAATCGTTAGCATATCAGGCGAAATGCTTAGCGGCATTGCATCCGTCTGTACATTCTGAGTTCAAATTTCACTGAGGTTGACTTTGCCTTTCATCCTTTCAGGGTCTATAAAATAAGTGCTAGTTGAGTACTGGGGGTCAATGTAATCGACTTATCCCCCACCCTCCAAAAATTGCTGGCCTTGTGCCAAAATTTGAAATCAGTATCATTGCCATTGCTGTCATTGTTATTTTAATTGCTTATGTTTTCATGTTTGCATAAGTCAGATGGAATTCATTGAGGTGGTTTTCTAAGGCTGGACTCCCTTCCTGTTGCCAAACCTCTCTTGTTTCCAAGCAGGGTAATATTTCCGTCAGTGGACATGTTTTCATGGAAGATTAGAAATGAATACATGATGATGGTACTCATGTACAACTAACATGGGATGTCAGGGTGAGGAAGTACACATACACACCCAGACGATTACTGCTACTACTAGAACAATAACAACATTTGTCATGATGCTGATGAGTGATGCATTCATTTAAACTAATTAGGTTAGATGAGGTAAGACAAATTTATTTTCTAAAATATGCTATCTTAGAGCTTGTGTCCTTTAAATAATATTTAGAAGAAATATATCACTACTACCAGCATTCATCAGATGGGTTGTCATAGTCTAAATTAACTCTTATTTAGAATTACCACCTTCCTAAATGGGTTAAAGGACAATTGTCTTATTCATGTGTTTTAAATTTTGGCATTATTTCTCCAGTGGATGCCCTTTATAACACCAGCCCCTTTACAAGGCATTCTGAGTATGTTTTATCATGGTGCCAGCATTAAAGAAGTTGTTCTGTCCTCAGCAAGATTAAACTGCTCTTTTGAGTCTGCAGTGATTTTATTAGTTTAAGTCAGTGTTACCAAAAGGCTGTGAATAGAAAAGAGAGTGATGCCAGAAGGACTAGGTTGAGAGAAGTGAGTGAGGAGAAAAACAGTGACTGGAGTGTGAGAGTGGTAGAGGAAGAAGTTATGAAAGAGAGGTAGTGCTGGAGGAGAAACTGTAATAGCAATCATGCTTGCTCATCTGAGAGACCCAGTGATGTATGCTAACAGGTACAGATGATGACAAAAGTGAGTGATGGATGAGAGCAACAAATGATCTAGAGGAGCAACAGTGATGGCTTGCTGTAAAAAAAAAAGATGGTTGAGTATAATTAGATATGAATGTATTTAATGCTTTCCCTAAATTGTCACTCACTGATAACATTGTTCCAATGTATATATGAGGGTGGGCTGAAAGGTTCATAGGCTCACTATGGAGTTATGCTAGAGCTATGAAATCTTGCCTGCATTAATCTCAACTATTCTTATTAATAACTGCATTGTTTCTTTCTAAGTAAACTGACTGTTCAAAGAAGACTTGAAAAGTAACTAGTGGTGACTTCTTGAAAATGGACAAAATTTGGTATCATGGTGTTATCAAATATCTACAGAAAAAGGGTTTAGTCCCCAAGAACATTCATGCTGACATGTTAGCTACATTAGGGGATGACACCCCAGCTGTATCAAGAGTGCAAAAGTGGGCAGCTGAATTTAGGAGGTATAGGGAGAGTCATGCAAATGACTCAAGATCCTGATGTCCTGCAACTGCCGCCACTGAGGAAAATATTGTGTTCACCACATGGTGACAAATGACAAGTGATTAACTATAAATCAAATAGCCAATGTTGTTTTGTTAGCATATCCTGCAAAAGAGTTCAGAGTATTCTGCACAATGAACTTGGCATGACAAAGGTTTTTGTTTGGTGGATGTCACATCTTCTAACACCTGATCAAAAGTGCACCTGGCTGATCCCATCACAGGAAAAATCTGACATTGTTTGATGCAGATCCAGCTGGTTTCTTTGAATGTTTCCTACCCCAAGATAAGTGTTGGGTTCATCACTTTAAGTCAGAGACAATCCATGCAGTGGAAACACCCAACCTCACTTGCTCGAGAGAAGGCCTAGGTTGTTTCATCTGCAGGGAAGGTGATGGCTTCAGTTTTTTGGGATGCAAAAAGCATTGTGTTTATTGACTATCTTCAAAAGGCTACATCATCAATGGAAAGTACTATATTAACAGCCAGGAAAACTGACAAAAGGGGTTTTGTTTCATCAGGACAATCAATGCTCCAGCACACAAGTCCTTGGTTTCAATGGTTACTGAGCACGACTGTGGCTTTGAACTGGTTGATCAGCCTCCCTATTCTTCTTTTGCCCCATCTGACTATCATCAGTTCCTCAGTATGAATAAACACTTGGCTGGAAACCAGTATCACAGTGATGATGTCATGTCTGCTTTTAATAACTTTCTGACTAGTAGAATGAAAACTTCTTCACCAATGGAATCCAAGCACTGCAACACTGATGGAAGAAGTGTGTGGACTGCAAGGGGGACTATGTTGAAAAATGAACTTCATTTGGTCACATTCCATGAGAGTATCTTCATCAGCCAATGTAGTACTGAATTGCATATGTATTTAAGCGCTTCTGAAAAGTGAAATACCAAATTTCATATATTGAGTGCAATATTCAAGTGGTTCTGAATACAATGCAGTATATAATATTCAAATAGATCTGAATATATTACAGCTACCAATTTGCATTGCAAGAATTGGGAAAAAATAACATATATTCTTAATCCATATTATAACAGAGAGATTTATGGTACTATATATGTTTGTACAGTCTGATTGGTACTTTGAAATGACAGCAGAACCCAAGCCTGTCTAGTGGCAGTTATGAGTAATTGTTGTAAGTAAATCAAGTGTGACAAGTTGTAAAAGACATCCAGTATAATCTGAGCTGAGTAAGTTACGTCTATGCACACTGTGACCTGAGTGAAATTATGTACAAGGAAGAATATAAATGAGGATAAGAGAAAAAGCACAGAGAGCACAGCCTGTGTTCCTTATTGGAAATATTAAGAGAATATGATAGGTTTAATTTAGAATATAATAAATTTAACTTGACCAGACTTGTTAACAGGTAAAATACAGGTAGTAAACTCACACAATGCAAAAGCATGTATTGTGAATGCATGATGTAACTAAGAAAAGAGAATAGGACACCATGAATATGTGTACACACATGAATCAAATGCCAGCTGCATGTGGGCCTGCTGATTATGAATGATATGTTATGTAGAAGGTTGACCATTGTTATGCTATAAGGGTTATACACGTCACCATGTGGTCAACATAAAGTTTACAGGGTAAAAACTGTTAGTAGAATGAAATAGAAAAACAACTGTTGTGTCTATGCATTTAAAGTGCACTGGTGAATGTGTATAAAAAAGGAACATGAAAAAAAAGTGGCAGTGAGGACTCACTGGTGCTGGTGTCATGTAAAAGTACCTGTACCAGTTTCATGTAAAAGCACCTGTGCTGGTGCTATGCATGTGTCATGTCACATAAACGTGTTCGTGCCACTGCCACATAAAAGCACTCATGCCAATGTCACGAAAGAGTGCCTGTGCTGGCGCCATGTAAAAAGTGTCTAGTACAGTCTGTAAAGTGGTTGGCATTATGAAGAGTATACAGCCATAGAAACCATACCAAAACAGACAATTGAAACCTGGGCAGCTCTCCAACTGGCCATCTCCTGTCAAAGAGTCCAACGCTTGCCAGCATTGAAGCAGACATTAAATGATGATAATGTATATGCAGAAGAGTGTTTGTGTTCATGACAAAATTAAAGTGGGTGTGTGCACAAACAAAGCAAAAACTTAAATGCAAAACGAAAAAGCATGGAATGTTAACAATTGCTAAGAAAATGTTGCTGAAATGGAAAATCATATGGACATGCAAAATGTTTAGGGAGTGTTTATGGAATTCAAATTTACAAATGTCCATGTGGAAGTCAAGTGTAGAAAGCTGTACCTTTGAATGTGAGATGTGGGTTGTATGACTTCTTTCAAATCATTTTCCATGTTGGGCCTTCATATGTTTGACAGTGGGGTCCTTATAAGTGTGAAGCAATTGTTTTGTCACAGGACTTGATTGTGAAATTGTGGCAGTTACAGTGTGAGTGCATCTGGCTACACATTGGCCAACGTCACTGGTTGAAACATTCTGTATGTTGTAAGCTGCATATTTTTCTTAAGTGAAGCATTGTGTGTTGGAATCAGGGCTGTTTAGTTTGTTTTCCTCCACAGGTTCACCAATTTAACAAATAAAAGATAGGTCTAAAGAAAAATAAGAATAGTCTTAAGTTTTCCAATCACCCTCTGTTTTATTGCTAAAAGTTTGAAATGGAGTATGACAGTTCCAAGAAAAGAAGCAGAATTACATCAGAAAATTAAATTAATATGATCTGATTTGGTGAGCATGAGAGAGCAAAGGTTCTAGGAACCTAAGAGAGTATTTGAGAATGCTGTACTTGTATTTGTAATTTAGTTGGACAGTGAATGAATATCACTTCCTCTGCCATGGTTGATTTTTAAGTTAGTGGCAGTTTGGTTATTGGGTGTTGCAAACAGTTCATGTTAACAAATCTGGTTGCTTTACTTAACACATGACTGTGTGTCCTCCATTCTCAACTGTTTTCAATGAATTTGATGTGTAGTTGTTGGATGTCATTAGTTTTTTTGCACGACATCATCACTTAATTTGAAAAATTCTGCTTTTTTTTTGTTTTTTTGTTTTTTTTTGGTTGGTTCCATTAAAACCGTCCTAATTTAGAAACAAACAGTCCAGGTTCAAATTGAGGCAGAGACCTGATGCATGTATCATTTTAGTGAATGTCAAATGATGAAGATAATAATTTACGCATTTGTTTGGGGCCTCCTTTGACTTTTTATATCCAAGGGCTTTTTCTTCCCTATATTTACATGCTATTACTTATAGCTTTATATTTACTTCAACATCCAATTCCAAAAAAGATACTGGCAGTTTGCTGTGCTTAAAAAGACAACTCAAACTAAGGAAAAGCATGGTTGTTCTTGCATACAGATTCGTCCCTTGCAACCCTCTCCAGCTGAGCATCCCTAATCTTGTGAGCATGTAAGTGCTGGCGCCATATAAAAAAGTACCCATGCCAGTGCTGCATAAAAGCACCCAGTACACTTTGTAAAGTGGTTGGCATTAGTAAGGGCATCCAGCCATAGAAACCATGCTAAAACAGACATGGAGCCTGAACAGCCCTTCATCTGGTCAGCTCCTGTCAAAATGAATGTTAAATGATGATGGTGATGATATATAAAATATTTATTACACACATGTAAAGCTACAATTTCTTGTAGAAGATTAATTAGTTCAGAAATTGATTTGTATTGTAACTTTCCATAAAATGTTTTCTTGTTTAGGTTTCATTAAAGTTGGTGGCTATCATGCCATGGTAGAAAAGTACCCTCAAGCTATTCCTAACACAACTTTGATGGACAATACAACCAAATGTGGTTACCCAAGAGAAGATTATATGCATCTTTTCCATTCTTATGATGCAGATGATATTCCTGGACCTGGTGTTATAGGATTGACCATTAATTCTATTTGGTACTGGTGCTCTGATCAGGTAATAATTTTTTTTCTCTGGTTTAAAAATGTAAAATTATAATTTGTTTTAGACAGGAGTGGCTGTGTGGTAAGAATCTTGCTTCCCAACCACATGGTTCTGGGTTCAGTCCCACTGCATAGTACTTTGGGTACCTTTGAATTGAAGCATACTTTCATAATCTTCTATGTTTTGATTGATTTAATTTTGATTGATTTAGATTTAGAAAATTAGAATCTTCTTAATTTAGAAATAAGTGTTTGTAGTTATATCCAGCCGCATATTACACACACATCGAAAAATAAAGTATCCATTGGTGACTGGAGATGAAATTGTTTGAAATGTAATATAAATCTCTTGTCTTTTATCTTTTACTTGTTTCAGTCATTAGACTGCACCGTGTTGAAGAGTTTTTATTCAAACAAATCTACCCTAAAATTTTCTTTTAAAGCCTGGTACTTATTCTATCGGTCACTTTTGCTGAACCGCTAAGTTACAGGGATGTAAACACACCAACACTGGTTGTTAAATGCTGGTGAGAGGACAAACAGACACAAACGCACACACACACACACACACACACACACACATACATGACAAGCTTCTTTTAGTTTTCATCTACCAAATTCACTCAAGGCTTTGGTTGGCCTGGTTGCCCAAGGTACCATACAGTGGGACTAAACCTGGAACCACACACCCACGCCTGCACCTATGTAAATATTAGTTTTAAATTTTGGCACCAGGCCAGCAATTTCAGGCGATCAGGTAAGTCATCATCTAAAGTGATCATCATCATATACAGTTGTCGCCTGACTAGTACCTGTGCTGGTGGCACATAAAAAGCACCATTCGAGCATGGCCGATGCCTGTGCTGGTGGCATGTAAAAAGTACCATTCAAGTGTGATCAATGCCAGAGCTGCCTGACTGGCACCCATGCCAGTGGTATGTAAAAAGTACCATTTGGGCATGACCAATACCAGTGCCGCCTGACTGGCTCCTGTGCTGGTGGCACGTAAAAAGCACCCACTACACTCTCGGAGTGGTTGGTGTTAGGAAGGGCATCCAGCTGTAGAAACCTTGCCAAATCAGACTGGAGCCTGATGCAGCCTCCTGGTTTGCCAGTTCTCAGTCACACCATCCAACCCATGCCAGCATGGAAAATGGACGTTAAATGATGATGACTGTATGATAGTTCAAATCATATCATAAATTTATAGATAAAAGAAGTACTTTTAACATTCTGGAGAAAATTTCAGAAACAGACAAGGAGGTTATCCAACCTTGTGGTTAACTCAACAATAACAGTAACAACTTCATTTGTTTTCTCCCTCTTTTTTTTTTGTACTCCCCACTTCCTTTATTTTTAGCTTGCTAGAAGTAAAAGAAGTTTTACTTGCTAGCTTTTTCTGTCTTTATCTAAACACCAGTCTGTAAATCCTCTTCAAATTTCTTTAAATTTATTTCTATAAATTTTTCTTAGATTTCTCAGTATCCTTTCTCTGTATATACTTCCATTCATTACATCCTTTTCCTTACTTTCTCCCCATTTCCGTCTCATATTTTTATTTATCTTCACTCCTCAGTAGTTTATGATGTATATTTTTTACTTTCCTTAATTTAGATTTTATTTATATTATACTGTTTTCTAGGTCCTTGTTCAGAGAGCCCTTGCTGCTAAGAACTATGACCACAGCAAAGCAGCTACAGTATTTTGTGGATATCTCAAAATTTTACCATTATTTCTTCTCATTTTCCCTGGAATGATTTCTCGAATTTTATATAAAGGTATCTACAATTTTGTGATTCAAGATAGATTTAGAAATATTGAGCATTTATTTGAACAAGCCAGAGCAGTATCAACGTAGTTTGATTTTTCTGTGACATTAATCTTTTTTGTCTTTTGTTTCCATCTATTCTATTAAAAGAATCCTTGTTTCAGCTTTTTTGCCTGCTCCAGTTACCATTGTTTTCGTCTTGCATATCACTACACCTACCAAACATTTGCTCGATCACTTTGAAACAGAGAAAGCCACATGCCTTGGTGTTTAGCCTTACTCAATTTGAAAATTGGAGAAATACATTGATAAATATTCCAGACATAGATGTATTGTGTTTTTTTTTTATTACTTCCATTCTACAAATTCTTTAGCCAATATTGAAGATTAGCAACACATTACAAAAATTCTCTTCATTCACCCATTGGTAGATTACAAAATAAATGCTTGCATGCAATTATTCTGAAGTGCACACTTGCTTGCTCACCCAAGCACTTTGACTTACTCATTCAATGTTGTCTAAATTCAAATAAGAATCTAAATGATAAAGAAAGACTTGTGAATTTGTTGGTGACTAATTTTTATTTATTTTCAAAGAAAATTCCTAAAAATGTTATGCATGCATAAATGCATCATGAAAGATGAATTCATCAGATATACTTCAGTTATGGATTACAATTATTTTGTATTTTCATCATGTATTGGGTCATCCCATAAATAATGCAGTTTTTTTTATACTTCTTTTATTTTTAAAAATTAAGATAAATAAATCAGATAGCAGATTGTGGAAGATGTAGACAATGTTCCCTATGTAGGCAATGTAATGTGTGGTGATGGAAGCATAGTGATATGAAAGTAGGATTCATAATAGCAGGAACTAGCCAATGTGCTAAATTTGAACAACAAACACAAGCACTGAAATGAAGATTTGACTTTATAATTGTGCAATTGTTCTGTTAGCATTTCTGCTTAGCAGTGTAACATAGAAAATAACAGCAAAGGGGCCAATAAGTTGGATGCATTCCACCATAGATTCCCATAGAAAGTCCTCAAAGTTACCTGCAGAGACAGAAATGAAGAATAAGAAATTCTTCTGTAAAGCAAATCTGAATAGATGACATTGTGGGCTATGCCATTTTTGTCCAACAGGTCATATTTTAAACATGTTAAACTCAGCATTCATTGAGATGTTACTGAAAGAAGGAACATGGATAGAGGGCTGGTCTAAAGTGTACTTGTTGCCAAACATTCCAGGAACCTCAAGTGCATGAGGAACAATCAGCCTGGAGTAGAACAGCTGTCTGTGTCTCATAATGTAAGAAGTTCTAAGACTTATTTGTAATATGCATGTATATACACATGCACATATACATATATATGTGTGTGTGTATATATATAGATATATGCACACACCCCACACACACCTACATTGAAAGGTGTAGAAAATGGAGAACATATATCTGAACTATATATGATTCCAAGCCAATCTGAACATGTTATACATAACTCAAAAGCATAACACATATATACACATATTAATTTTTCTTCAGATCAGAGTACCTGTTGTAAGTCGTTGTCACAAGGAGAGAAGTGAAAAGGTTACTAATTTCAGTAGAATGGTGGATGGAAACGAAGATAGGTCAAGTGACCAATGAAATTCATTATCAGCAGGCAAACTACATTAGAGAGGGAAAAGCATGTTTAAGGAGGTCATTTTATTAAAGGAGAAAGGCTATAGGCATTGGGAGAAGTGGGTGGAGGAAGTGAGAACAAAGGTGAGATCTCTGAAAGCAAGGCAATAAAATTGGAATTCCAGTGCCAGCTGGTTGTTGTTGTTGCTGTTGCTGGTGGTGGTGGTGATGCAGCAGCAGCAGATAAAAGTTAAAACAAAAAAATAAGCATATATAGACACAGGAGTGGCTGTGTGGTAGGTAGCTTGCTTACCAACCACATGGTTCTGGGTTCAGTCCCACTGTGTGGTACCTTGGGCAAGTGTCTTCTATTATAGCCTCGGGCTGACCAAGGCCTTGTGGTAGACGGAGACTGAGAGAAGCCCGTCGTATATATGTGTATATATATGTGTGTGTGTATGTGTTTGTCCCCCCAACATTGCTTGACAACTGATGCTGGTGTGTTTACATCCCTGTAACTTAGCGGTTCAGCAAGGGAGACCGATAGAATAAGTACTGAGCTTCCAGGGAATAAGTCCTGAGGTCGATTTGCTCGACTAGAGGCGCTGCTCCAGCATGGTCGCAGTCAAATGACTGAAACAAGTAAAAGAGTAAAAAAGAGTAAATTAGCAATCTTCATTGTTAAATTGTGAGTTGTATAGTGGCAGTCATCTTATTAAATATTCATCTAATTTGATTTGGAATAAAGTGTATAACATATGTTGACAAAAAAAAAAACTTTGTTGATTGAGTATCATCTTCTGACATCTATTCAAGCTCTGTACATGATTGATGCTTACTAACTGCCTGTACCAAGATATCTTCAGATTGAACTACTCTTTCACTATATATATATGTATGTGTGTATATGTATATATATGTATATTATTTAAAACAGTTTGATACAGGGAATGGGAGTGGCAGGGTCCATGCAACTTGAAGTTTCGCAGGCCTCTAATAAAAGTCCGTCTGTTTCAGACTTTAGATTACCATATTGGCAATCCAAATTCTGAAAGGGACAGACTCCTGTTAGTGGCCTGTGAAACTTCAAGTTGTATGGATCTGTTTCAAACTGTTTTAGATAATACGTTTAACTCCTCTTACATGTGTTGAATGCCCTCTTTTTTCGTTTGTCCACTCACTCGTATAATTCTTTGACAACAAAGGACCTCTCCCACACAGTGAAAAACGGACTGTATGATGTCTGTGCAAACAGCAATGCTACATGGCAGTGAAACATGGGCTGTGACTGCTGATGACATGTGTAGGCTTGAAAGAAACGAAGCTAGTATGCTTCACTGGATATGCAATATCAGTGTGCATGTACGACAAAGTGTAAGCATCTTGAGAGAAGAGTTAGGCATAAGAGGCATCAGGTGTGGTGTGCAAGAGAGATGACTGTACTGGTATGGTCATGTACCATGGATGGATGAGGGCAGCTGTATAAAGAAGTGCCAATCTCTAACTGTGGAGGGAACCTATGATAGAAGTAGGCCCAGGAAGAGATGAGATGAGGTGGTAAAGCTTGAACTTCCAACATTGGGCCTCATGGAGGCAATGACTAGTGACCAAGACCTTTGGCGATATGCCATGTGTGAGAAGACCCGTCAAGCCAAGTGAAATCGTAATCATGGCCAATGCTGGTGTTACATAATTGGCACTTGTGCCGGTGGCATGTAAAAAGTACCATTTGAGTGCTGAGCTTCATGGAGGCAATGTGACTGATGCTGGTGTCATGTAACTGGCACCTGTGCCTGTGGTACATAAAAGCACCTATTACACTCTCAGAGTGGTTGGTGTTAGGAAGGGCATCCAGTTGTAGAAACCATATCAAATCAGACTGGAGTTTGGTGCAGCCCCTCAGCTTACCAGCTCTGATCAAACTTTCTAACCCATGCCAGCATGGTCAATGGACATTATATGATGATGATGCTACACACACGCATGCACACATGCACGCACGCACACATACACACACACAGAGCATGTGAGGGGTAAATTGTTGCCATTTTATACTTTTAATTTTGTGCATGTGGATTGTTTGATTTTGATTTTGTCAACTACACAGTATAGTAGTGTCAGTTGGGCAGCACCTTCTGCAGGAAAGACAGCGCCATGACACAATTCATTCTGCCAGAAATTTGGAAACAACATGCAGTCCTGCTTGGCATTCACGTCGAAAGCTCCAATATAAACATTTTAGAGTGTTTGGGTATCAATCTGAGGACATGTACCGAAAGAAATAAAAATCAAACATCCAGTCAACATCATGGTGTTTAGAGTGTTCACTAGTGACGTCGACGTTATGCCTCCATTCATCTTGCCACATGGCCTCAGACTCAACACAAAAGTCTACATCAAGTGCCTGGAGGGGGTAGTGCTGCCCTAGTCAAGAGGGTGGTTGCTGGAAGACACTATGTCTTGCAATAGGACTCTGCACCATGCTACACAAGCTGGAGAACCCAGTCATGACTGTGAGACAATTTCTGTAACCACATCATTCCTAACATCTGGCCAGCTAACTCCCCAGACTGCAACCCCCAGACTACAGTGTGTGGGGTATAGTTGAGCGAGAGACCAACAAAACTCCTTGTAACACCAAAGATGAACTGAAGGTAAGGATTATGGCAGCATTCACCAACTTAAACAAGGAGACTGTCCAGAAGAGTTGCAGGAAATTGCAAAGCTGTCTGGAGGCCGTGGTTGAAGCCAATTATGATTTTATTGACTAAATTTACTCTTTAGTATTCCAAGATATTTTTATGTAATTTTGGTAAATATATCTGTTAAACTGAGATGTCAGTGTTATTTTCATTTTTACATAATTTAGACTACAGTTTATTCACCGCATCATCGTCATTTAACGTCCGCTTTCCATGCATAGACAGTCATCTGTGTATAAACTGTGTTTTGTTTTCTCTTTATAGATACTGTTGGCTGTGCTGATCCAGAGGTTTGCATGAGTGTTTGTGGTAGTGAAACAGGTTGTAGCAATATTGCATACACCTCACTAATATTGGACCTGCTACCAGACGGTAATTAGCAAATATTCATTGAGATATTAACATAGTACTAGAGTTAGTACAAAATATTATTATATTTATTAAAATATACTTGATATTAAAAATTATATTTAAAACTACTGAATTTTCTGGTATATAAATGAAATTTTTTAGACCAAAATTTATAGCTAAAAAAGTGTAGATTGACTTTTTGGAGGACTAAGAATTCCATGTGAAATGCAGCACGATTTGGAAAGATAGTGATGATGTTTGAATGTTTTACACTATATGCTTACACAATATACTATGTTGATTTGTATACCAGAAAATATTGTATATAAAATATTTTTTTAAATTGTTCATTCCCATTTATTATATCCCTCTTCTCATTTTCTGATATCTACTTATGTGTTTTTAACTGTATACTACTAACTTAAAGCAATTGCTGTGGGGATTCCTGGAGATAAGTTCCAGTCTTGTCAAGATGGTGATATGGTTTCAATTCTTGGTCGAAGTCAGTTTCACTTATCTGACATTACTAATGCTCTTAGGAAACAATTAAAAAATTATATTTCTTTCATTTTCCTTCCACTAAATTGAAGAATATTTGTTGCTTTCATCCATCCATTTTCTCTGCCCACTATTTCTGAGAGGGTCGTGGGTGTAGAGTCCCAATGCACCACTTCTATAGGGTCCATTCAGATGCAAATGACTCCCAAGCATGACCAACTCAGACTATAGATATTATCCAACCATCTCATTCTTGGTCTACCCATAGGTACTCTACTGGTTGGTTCAGCTTGAAGAATCCATTTTGTGATTCTTTCTTATGATATTTTAATCATATCTCTGTAGTACCGGAGCTGTGACTTCTCAGTGCATAGAGGTAGTGGCTCAACCTGGAGACTCCCTCATCTCCAAGCTATGCCTCCTATCAAGTAACATTACACCAGAGATCCTTCAGAGGAATCCCATTTTGGCCACTTGTATTCACAATTCTTTTGGTCTTTACTCAACTTTCACAACCATAGATAAGGATTGGCATGAAAAACTGAATGAAAGATAATGAATTTACCTTTTTTTACCAATCTCTCTTCTTCTGAGGATTGAATGCTGGAGTTGGCACATTACTATGTTGGTATCTGCAATTCTGGCATCAAATTCAACCTATGTGTCTTAGTAGTCCTAATTAAAACTAGCCTGCTTCTCTCCAAAAACCACACAAGAAGAAAATCCACCTGCATGCTAATGTTATTGTATGTCAGTTTTGTGGTGCTAAAAATTGGTGAGCTGGTAGAATCATTTACATGCTTAGCAGCATTTCATCCATCTTTACATTCTGATTCCTAATTCTGCTGAGGTTGACTTAGCCTTTCATCCTTTCAGGAGAGGTCAATAAAATAACTACCATATGAGTATGGGTAGGGGGGGGGGTGTCGATGTAATTGACTTACCCCTCCCCCGAAATTGCTGGCCTTGTGCCAAAATTTGAAATCAATTTTGTAGTGCTATCATAATTTGGATTGATTGGTATTGCTGCCCTGTATTATTCTAGAACAATTGTGACTTCAGTGTTTTGGTTATGCGATCCGAGTTCGAGTCTCGGTAGAAACTCCAAGAATAATTAAAGGCGGTGCTCCAGCATGGCCGCAGTCAAATGGCTGAAACAAATAAAAGACTAAAGACAATGCAATGCCACTGACTTTCTGATTGATACCTCATACACTCCATCTTTCACATCCTCAAGTATGTGTAAAAGGAGGGAAGAGAAATAGAGTTAGATTAGTTATATCAATGTTGTAATTCATATAGATGTTGAGTTGATAAGTGTTTAGATATAATTTGCCTCATAGCCTGTTTATCTAATAGGAGCTATTTAAAAAAAAAAAAAAAAAAAAAATTCTAAAACATATTTTCATTTCTAAGAGAATATTCTATCTTTATTTCAGGTTTACGAGGTTTGATGCTGGCCAGTATGGTTTCAGCCCTTATCACATCACTTACCTCTATTTTCAACAGTTCAAGTACGATATTTGCGCTGGATATTTGGTCGTTCTTCCGCAAAAAAGTTTCTGATATCGAAATGATTATTGTTGGACGGTAAGACATTTCTATGCATTTTTCCAGAGGGCCCACTCTGTAATATTATCATTTAATGTTTATGTTCCATGCTGGCATGGGCTGGTGGTTTGACAGGATCCGATGGGCTCAAGGACTGCATCATGTTTCAGTGTCTCTTTTAGCATGGTTTCTACATCGGGATGCCCTTCCTTATGCCAGCCGTTTTACTGTTTGTACTAAGTGCTGTTTTCATACCACTGGCACTAGTGAGGTTGCCATTCTGCTCACAAGGCTACAAAAACCTTGGCGTGGGTGGAGGGTGGGGACAGCATTTATGCAAAGAGATTAGGGTATAGAGTATGAGAGGAGGGAGGAGCAAGCTGTTTTGTAGAGGAAGTACATAGTTACTTGCCTTTAGAAAAGAGAGTGAGTATGAGTTGTTGGAGCTGAAAGTCTAGGTATCTCCTCAGGGTATGAAGTGAGTAGAAGTGTGTTGAGGCAGGGGGGACTACAATGCAAAAATATATTGTTTGATGTCTTTCTTAAAATTCATGTTATAAGAAAGGTATTAAGATGTAACAGTTTACTTTCAAATTGATATATATTAAGATTCATGTAATAATAAAATACGTTTTTACACATTCTGTTCTTCATATGCTTTTTACAAATATAATTAGTCAGAGAAGGGGTAGCAGACTGGGGAGAAGGATGCAATAGACATTGACTTCAAATTTCCAAAGACTAATTTTTCTTGGAAAAAATATGGTTGAAGGAAATTCCTGAGGACAGTAGTTCTGGGAAGAAAGAATTGGAGAGAAAAAATATGTAGTGTGGGGTTTGGGAAGTGAGCAACAGGGATGGTGGATGGAAGAGTAGAAGAGGTGGAAAGAAGAAATATGTGAACTAGTAGTTGTAGTGGTGTTAAATACATCTTTGATAGTCAGCAAAATGGATTTCTTTTAGTTGCAAAGGATGTTTGTGGGTCTAGCAGTAGTGCTAGCCTAGGTAAGTGAGTAATATTGCAACATTAATGGCAATCTAACCTATCTCTATGTGAATAATATGATTATAATGTTATTTATATAATGCTATACATATTCATGTACATATACCTTAGTGCAACATAGTATTGTAACTCAGTATATGCAACTCAGTATTGCATACCATCAAAAACATGTCTATTGTACAGTGTTGGTATTATTTACAACGGTGTTTAAGGTGTCAAGCTGGAAGAATCATTAGCATGCTAGACAAAATGCTTGGCAGCATTTCATCCATCTTCATGCTCTGAGTTTAGATTTTGCTGTCGTTGACTTTGCTTTTTATCCCTTTGGGGTTAATGAAATAATTTCCAGTTGAGCTCTGGGGTCAATGTAATCAACTAACCTACTTCCTCCAAAATTCCAGGCCTTAGAAAGGATTATTTAGTGGTGAAATGTAGAAGACTTAATGGCTTAAGTCCACCTCTTCTACTCTTCCATCCAACATCCTTGTCGCTCACTTCCCAAACCCCACACTACATATTTTTTCTCTCCAATTCTTAGTGGTTTATCTCTATTGTAATAACTTATGGCTATTATAGTGGTTTATTGAGAGGCTAAATATATATTTTTTTGTTCTATAGACACAGCTTTATTCCAGAAACATATGAACTGCTATTTTTATCAACTGGTTGCTTTTCTCATACACTATGGCTATCTGGTCTTGAACCTTTGACTGTGAAATTAAAATTTCATGGTCATTCTATAAATAAAATTAAATATCTTCTGAAAAATAAGGTTGATAGTTTCTTCAAGTCATGTTTCCTCTATTGACTTGACATATCTCAACAGAAAATAGTTTCAAGCATGACATTCTTCAACAAAAGATAGATTGGTATATCAAACTGCTAAGAGTGAAGCAAAGGTGATGGAAATACATCTGGAAGCTTGAACACAATTACACGCATTTGCAAACAAAGCCACCTACTACACTGAATGTTGATAACAATGTATTATAACTACTAAGTGATACAAACGCTTTTTATACATTTCTCCTTAATACATGTAATAGTACTTGATTGATATCTGTTTTATATTCCAGTATATTCATCCTGTTTCTGGTGATTATCAGTGTTCTCTGGATTCCAATCATCCAAATATCTCAAGGAGGAGACCTCTTTGTCTACATCCAAGTGATATCCAGTTTCACCCAACCACCTATTTGTGCTGTCTTTTTACTTGCTCTGTTTTGGGGCAGACTCAATGAGAAGGTAACTATATCTGTTTTGCTTACCTTCTCCTTCATTATAAATACTCTTGATCATCTGTCAGAGCCACAAGGAACGCCTTGTCATCCTCAAGGATGACAACTTGCGAAGTGACTTTAATTGAAGAAGAGTTATGCACCTTTAACCTCTCCGTCTGTGTCTTCTCTGTCTGTTTGTCTGTCTCTGTCTCTTTCTCTCTCTTGTGACCACCTTTGATCCAGTGGCATGACCAGATCAAGATGACTGGAGATGGATGCAGTGGAAGACCAAGATGTCTTATTCGCTTCTTCTTTCTCCCTGCACGGTACAATGCATTGCTGCTGCTGCCTTTCACTCCATTGAACAATGAAGGTTTCTTCTGCAGAGTTTGCTGGGTCCAGTCTTCACATACACAGTTAAGCAAGCCCCAATATGTTAATTAACCCATAGCCATGACCTTGACAGTTGCTACTACTCTGGGTCAAAGTAGATCTGAGAACAATAGTGGCTAAGAGATGGTTCTAAACTTTTCAAAGCCCTGGGATTCCTGAACCAGGACCCCACTAACAGATGTGCTTTAAAGTCATATCCAGCACCTTATTAGCACTAAACCCTAATACACACATGTATCCATGTTTATTTAATCACACAAACACACACATACGTGAGGTGGGATATCTTTCATAAACTTGAATACCAACAGAGACAGACTGGTTGATCTACTGCATGCTAGCCCATAGAGATAATGAGTGTTAAGATTTACGAGTTTAACACTTTTACCTCATAGCTATTGCACTCGGTGAAAATGTATATTGGGTAAGTGTCTTCTACTATAATCCTTGGCCGACCAATGTCTTGTGAGTAAATTTAATAGATGGAAATATAAATAAGTTCATTTTGTGTGTGTGTGTGCATTTGTCCATCCATCCCCCCAATACCCATATATATATATGAGTGGTTGGCGTTAGGAAGGGCATCCAGCTGTAGAAACTCTGCCAAATTAGATTGGAGCCTGGTGTTGCCATCCGGTTTCACCAGTCCTCAGTCAAATCGTCCAACCCATGCTAGCATGGAAAGCGGACGTTAAACGATGATGATGATGATGATGATGATATGTATATATATATATATATCATCATCATCATCATCATCATCATCGTTTAACGTCCGCTTTCCATGCTAGCATGGGTTGGACGATTTGACTGAGGACTGGTGAAACCGGATGGCAACACCAGGCTCCAGTCTGATTTGGCAGAGTTTCTACAGCTAGATGCCCTTCCTAACGCCAACCACTCAGAGAGTGTAGTGGGTGCTTTTACGTGTCACCCGCACAAAAACGGCCACGCTCGAAATGGTGTCTTTTATGTGCCACCCGCACAAGCCAGTCCAGGGGCACTGGCAACGATCTCGCTCGAAAATCCTACAGGAGCCAGTCAGGCGGTACTGGCAACGGCCACGCTCAAAATGGTGCATCTCATGTGCCACCCGCACAAGAACCAGTCCAGGGGCACTGGCAACGATCTTACTTGGCTTGCCGGGTCTTCTCACGCACAGCCCATTTCCAAAGGTCTCGGTCCGTAGTCATCGCCTCGGTGAGGCCCAATGTACGAAGGTCTTGCCTCACCACCTCAGCCCAGGTCTTCCTGGGCCTACCTCTTCCACGGGTTCCCTCAACTGTTAGGGTGTGGCACTTTTTCACGCAGCTATCCTCCTCCATTCTCACCACATGTCCATACCAGCGCAATCGTCTCTCTTGCACGCCACAACTGATGCTTCTAATGTTCAGCTTTTCTCTCAAGATACTTACACTCTGACGGGTATTCACATTGACATTACACATCCAACGGAGCATACTGGCTTCATTCCTTGCGAGCTTACGTATGTCCTCAGCAGTTACAGCCCATGTTTCACTGCCATGTAGCATGGTTGTTCGTACGCATGCGTCATACAGTCTGCCTTTTACTCTGACATATATGTATATATATATATATAAGGCATTAATTGGATTGAGGTTATAGTAGAAGACATCCAAGACACCACACAGTGGAACTGAACCTCAGACCATGTGGTTGTGAAGCAAACATTTTAACCATACAGTCATGCCTGCTCCTACCAACATAAGTAAAATAAAATAGCTTCAACTATCATTACTCTACTATATATGACTCCTTTTGTTAAAGGTGGTGAGCTAACAGAATCATTACCATTGCTGGAACAAAATGCTTAGCAGCACTTCCTCTTAATTCTGAGTTCAAATGCTGCTGTAGTCAGTTTTGCTTTTCATTTTTTCAGGGTCAATAAAATACTAAGTACTAGTTAAATACTGGGGTTGACACAATTGACTTAGCCTGTTCCCTGACATTGCTGGTCCTGTGCCAAAATTTGAAATCAATGCTTACCCTTTTGTTACCATATTCCTGTTGAAATACACTGTCATTGTTTCATTTAATTTTGGAAATAATAAAGAATTTAGTAAAAAAGATTTGGTCGTTATTAACCCTTTCGTTACTAAACCGTCCAAAGCCGCCCGAAAAAAATTTTGGTTCATGTGACCAAGCCGCCCAAAACTGCCCGTAATCACCTATTCATATTTAAATGAGAATATCCGAGCAAATCTCATTAGTACATTCGTGAAAACATGTGATTATTTGTGTAAACAGTATATGCCAGGAAAGCCCACAAAATGGGGGATCAAAGTTTGGAAGATTTGTGAATCAAATACTGGGTACTGCTCTGGATTTGAATTTTATACTGGCAAAAGAGACAGTAATGAATCCAGTAATGTGTACAACTCTTCTATAATAATATTTTGTTGTATACCCAATTGAATATTAGCTAATAACCCATTTTCTATAGCGATGTTTGAACAAAAATTTAATTAATTTTATATTTTGTTGAATTTACCTGTAATTAGAATCACTTTGTGACAAAAATTTGGTATAGAATTGGTTGAGAACCTTTCGTTAAATTATCTTCCAAAAATCACATTAATATGTTGATAAATAAAAAAGTTAGAGTTGTTTAATGAAACCAGACTAAATTTATGATTATGTTAGAAATTAATTGAAACACATAAGGGATGTATTTTGGTTAGAAATATGGTAATGAAAGGGTTAAGCTGGTATTTGGAGCATAAGATTAACATGAACTTTTGATAGCAGGTTTTAGTTTATATTACTTCAAAACAGTAAGTTTAAATCAAAGAGCCCGAGGCAGTGTCAGGTGGATTAGTATCAAATGGGTTAATATTACACATACAGCAGCTGGAATATGCATCTTTTCTCTTCCTCTCTATTTCTTTTCTGTCGTGTCATTAAAATGCTTTTTTATGTTATTATGTTTCAGGGTGCCTTCTTTGCTTTAGTCTTTGGAATGCTGGTTGGTCTGATCCGCTTCATTGTTGAATATTACCATCTAGTGCCTCCTTGCTTCAAGAACCTTCCGGATCCAAGACCAGATGTTGTGAAAAACTTTCACTTCTTGTATTTTTCCATTTTTCTGTTTGGATTTACTTTGTTTTCTGCTGTTGTCATCAGTCTTCTGACAGAACCAATTGATCCTCGTTGTGTAAGTTCATATATTATCATTTTATTTTCATCAAGGCGATGAGCTGGCAGAATCCTTAGCACACCAGGTAAAATGGTATTTCGTCTGTCTTTACATTCTGAGTTTAAATGCTGCCAAGGTTGACTTTAACTTTCATCCTTTTGGGGTCAATAAAATAAGTACACTGGAGTTGATGTTATCTTTAATTCCAAAGAACTGGGATATACCTTAATTCTTTTATTACTATATTTCTGTTGAACTTCACTACCTTTATTTTAGTTAATTTTCAAAATAATGTGAAATTTAGTAAAATAACATTAATAAGATGTTGTATGGAATTTAGATCACTTTACAGTCAGAAAGGGCGACCTCAGGTGGGTTGGTATCAAAAGGATTAAATGGCTTGAGTGTTACAAGAGTTTGAATTGAAAGGGTGCTAACTTATTTGGTCAAATGAGCAGTTGTTCCTCACCATCAGTGTGACACTGTATTCTTGGTAACATTGTCTTTAATATCAATCATTGAGTCATTTAGTGAAGACAATGTATTCAGTTGATCTTTAATGATCAAATATGTTGTAGAGCATATCATTACAATATATGTTCATTATGGGACTTGCTATTATAATAGTTATTCATTGTGGAACATACTAATACATTTGTATCTATTCATATCTATATAGCTATTTTTGTATAGATGAAGGGTATCTTGGCAAGTGAGTTGCTCTCTTGCTGGGACAAGGAGTAAGGCTTAAGCCCTTCACTTCCTATTGACATTGACAACATTTCTCAACTCAGGGATGTCCTCTTCCAAGGTTTCTTAGATTTGAATTATCTTTGATGCTTCTATAACTCTGCATTTTTTTTAGGTATGGGTTTTGGCCCTATGCAAACACTTTTTACTTCTGGGAAGAGGTGGTCTATATTAGACTGGCCTCAATCCATACAGATAATGGAGAAATAACATGGTCGCAGATACTTCCACAGTGACATGGTGACCATGGCTGGGATGATTTTGAATATATATATAGGTTTTATATATATGAAACTGACTTGGAGCCAAACAAAACAACAATAATATTAAAGAAGTCAATTCCAATTATGTATTTAAGGATTGATAGTAATAGGCATCTCTTAATGATAGCATAAGATAATTTTAGTTTGTGATTAGCAATATTGTTTTTTGTTTCAAACATTATTTTCAAGTAATAAATATTATCAGATATTTCTGGTAACTTGGACGAACGAGTGCCTTCTATTATAGCTCTGGGTTGACCAAAGCCTTATGAGTGGATTTGGTTGAACAGAAACTGAAACAAACCTGTCGTGTGTTTGTGTGTGTGTTACTGTCTCCTTGCCTTCACATTGCATGATAGTCATAAACCATCATGCAAGTGGTGTCCTCCATTTCTGATCTTCTGTGGAAACATGTCTGGAAACAGGTGAGGGTTGGGGGCAAGTAGGGTATCTGGCCATAGAAAATATGCCTCCACATATTCTGTTTAAACCAGGAACATGGAAAAGTGGATGTTAAAATAATGATGATAATTCTGTAGATGAAATCTCTGTTAATTGATTCAAAAGTTAGTTATTGTATATATATATATATATTTGTTTTTTTTCTGTGTTGTAAGTTCTTTTATACAGAAAATTAAAAGCCACTATAATCATTTAAAAAATATTTTCTACAGTTGGTACGTTTAACTTGGTGGACTCGACATAGTAAAGAGCCTCGAATGGAAATAGATGATGAAACAACTTCAGCTTCTGCGACAATGATAAATGACAAAGATGAAAAGAATGAGAACGGTTATAGTAATCCTCTCAGAAACATGTCTCCCAAATCTAATCTTCATGTTGATCATCCAAATGGGAAAGACTTTGATGATATCAACTCAGGTAGCGAAGATGCTGAAAATCGTAAAGCCAGAGTTTACAGTATGGATATTGTAACAGGTATGGTTTCAATATTTTTTTTACTTCTATTGACCTGCACCAGAATAGTGTTTTGATATGAAAATACACAAAAATAGGAGTTTTACTTCACAGCATAGATATATATATATATATATATATATATATATATATATATATATATATATATACATACATACATATCATCATCATCATCATCATCGTTTAACGTCCGCTTTCCATGCTAGCATGGGTTGGATGACTTGACTGAGGACTGGTGAAACCGGATGGCAACACCAGGCTCCAATCTAAATTTGGCAGAGTTTCTACAGCTGGATGCCCTTCCTAACGCCAACCACTCAGAGAGTGTAGTAGGTGCTTTTACGTGTCACCTGCACGAAGGCCAGTCAGGCGATACTGGCAACGGCCACGCTCGAAATGGTGTCTTTTATGTGCCACCCGCACAAGCCAGTCCAGGGGCACTGGCAACGATCTCGCTCGAAAATCCTACGGGAGCCAGTCAGGCGGTACTGGCAACGGCCACGCTCAAAATGGTGCATCTCATGTGCCACCCGCACAAGAGCCAGTCCAGGGGCACTGGCAATGATCTTACTTGGCTTGCCGGGTCTTCTCACGCACAGCACATTTCCAAAGGTCTCGGTCAGTAGTCATCGCCTCGGTGAGGCCCAATGTACGAACGTCTTGCCTCACCACCTCAGCCCAGGTCTTCCTGGGCCTACCTCTTCCACGGGTTCCCTCAACTGTTAGGGTGTGGCACTTTTTCACGCAGCTATCCTCATCCATTCTCACCACATGTCCATACCAGCGCAATCGTCTCTCTTGCACACCACAACTGATGCTTCTAATGTTCAGCTTTTCTCTCAAGATACTTACACTCTGACGGGTATTCACATTGACATTACACATCCAACGGAGCATACTGGCTTCATTCCTTGCGAGCTTACGTATGTCCTCAGCAGTTACAGCCCATGTTTCACTGCCATGTAGCATGGCTGTTTGTACGCATGCGTCATACAGTCTGCCTTTTACTCTGAGTGAGAGTCCCTTTGTCGCCTATCATCATCATCATCATCATCATCATCATCATCATCATCATCATCATCATTTAACATCCGCTTTCCATGCTAGCATGGGTTGGGCGATTTGACTGAGGACTGGTGAAACCAGATGGCTACACCAGGCTATATCATCATCATCATCATCATCATCATCATCATTTAACATCCGCTTTCCATGCTAGCATGGGTTGGGCGATTTGACTGAGGACTGGTGAAACCGGATGGCAACACCAGGCTCCAGTCTAATTTGGCAGAGTTTCTACAGCTGGATGCCCTTCCTAACGCCAACCACTCAGAGAGTGTAGTGGGTGCTTTTACGTGTCACCCGCACGAAAACGGCCACGCTCGAAATGGTGTCTTTTATGTGCCACCCGCACAAGCCAGTCCAGGGGCACTGGCAACGATCTCGCTCAAAAATCCTACGGGAGCCAGTCAGGCGGTACTGGCAACGGCCAAGCTCAAAATGGTGCATCTCATGTGCCACCCGCACAAGAACCAGTCCAGGGGCACTGGCAACGATCTTACTTGGCTTGCCGGGTCTTCTCACGCACAGCACATTTCCAAAGGTCTCGGTCAGTAGTCATCGCCTCGGTGAGGCCCAATGTATGAAGGTCTTGCCTCACCACCTCAGCCCAGGTCTTCCTGGGCCTACCTCTTCCACGGGTTCCCTCAACTGTTAGGGTGTGGCACTTTTTCACGCAGCTATCCTCATCCATTCTCACCACATGTCCATACCAGCGCAATCGTCTCTCTTGCACGCCACAACTGATGCTTCTAATGTTCAGCTTTTCTCTCAAGATACTTACACTCTGACGGGTATTCACATTGACATTACACATCCAACGGAGCATACTGGCTTCATTCCTTGCGAGTTTACGTATGTCTTCAGCAGTTACAGCCCATGTTTCACTGCCATGTAGCATGGCTGTTCGTACGCATGCGTCATACAGTCTGCCTTTTACTCTGAGTGAGAGTCCCTTTGTCGCCAGCAGGGGTAAGAGCTCTCTAAACTTTGCCCAGGCTATTCTTATTCTAGCAGCTACACTTTCAGCGCACCCACCCCCACTACTAACTTGGTCGCCCAGATAGCGGAAGCTATCGACTACCTCTAGTTTTTCACCCTGGAATGAGATAGAAGTTGTTTCCTGTTTGTTTACAGTCTTTATTGCACCTGAACATCTGCCACAAACAAAAACTAACTTGCTAGTTAATCTGCCTTTGATGTTGCTGCACCTCTTATGTGTCCATAGCTTGCACCGGGTACATCTTATAGAGTTACTACCTACTCCTTTTCTACATACTGAGCAGGGCCATCTACCTGAAGGGGTTTGTGTTTTATCTACCTTCCTACTTATTAGGATTTTGGTTTTAGCTAGGTTGACTCTAAGGCCCTTCAATTCTAGACCTTGCTTCCGCACCTGAAACTTCTCCTCTAGTTCTGATAGTGACTCCGCAATTAGGGCAAGGTCATCAGCATAGAGGAGCTCCCAGGGGCAACCTGTCTTGAACTCCTCTGTGATTGCCTGGAGGACTATGATAAATAAGAGGGGGCTGAGGACGGAACCTTGGTGGACCCCTACCTCTACCCGGAATTCATTGCTGTACTCATTTCCAACCCTCACCTTACTGGCAGCATCTCTGTACATGGCTCGCACAGCTCTCACTAACCATTCTTCTATCCCAAGTTTCCTCATTGACCACCAGATAAGGGATCGGGGGACCCTGTCAAAGGCTTTCTCCATGTCAACGAAAGCCAGGTACAGAGGTTTATCCTTAGCTAGGTATTTCTCCTGCAACTGTCTCACTAGAAATAAGGCATCAGTAGTGCTTTTACCTGGCACAAACCCAAACTGCATCTCATCTAAATTGATTCGCTCCCTAATTAGTTGGGCTATGACCCTCTCTGTAACTTTCATAACCTGATCTAACAGCTTGATGCCTCTGTAATTATTTGTATCTAAAGCGTCACCTTTACCTTTGTAGCAGTTGACTATGATGCTGCTACACCAGTCATTGGGTATGACTCCCTCGTGTATCACCTGGTTCGTAATACGGGTGACTAGGCTATAGCCAACACTGCCAGATATTTTGAGCATCTCTGCAGTGATTCCTGATGGGCCGGAGGCTTTCCCGGTCTTCATACTCTTAATTGCTTTATCTACCCTGGTACTATCAACTCGGATAGCTGGTCCCTCTATTGGGTCGACATACGGCAGGCTCTCTTTCTCCCATTCATTCTCTTTATTAAGCAATCTATCGTAGTGGCATCTCCAGACCTCTTTCTTTGCAACCTCATTTAATGCAAGCGTACCATCATCCATGCGAACACATTTCTCTCCTACAACATCACTATTCTCTCTCCTACACTGTCTTGCAACACGAAATACCTCGAATCTTTGGTCCTCACGGCGCAGAACATTGGCAAATCTTTCCTTATCTGCTTCCCCTCTGGCTAAATAAACCTGTCGCCTAGCCTCCCTTCTGGCACATTGGTACAATTCCCTGCTACCATCGTTCTTCCAGTCCTTCCAAGCCTGTTTCTTTTGTCTAATAGCCCTGTCTACCTCCTTGTTCCACCACCACGTTACTCTGGGTCGGGAGGGGACCTTACACCACCCACAAATCTGGTCGGTGGCTTTCAACAGGTTGTCCCGCAGAAATCTCCAATTGTCTTCCACGTTGTATGATGCTATATCCCCTTCTATTTCGTTAAATGCTTCAAGTAACTTGTCTCTAAGTCTCTGTCCGTTTGCAGGGTCTTTAAGCTTCCACACCCTTCTCCTCCAAGCCTGTCTAATTCTGGGCACCCATTTTGCCTTGATCCCAAAGTCGCTAACTACTAATCTATGTTGTGGGGTACATTCTTCGCCAGGGTAGGTTTTGGCATTTATAAGCCACCCTCTTTCCCTATTTCTGGCGAGGATGTAGTCGATTTGGCTAGAGTGTCTGCCGGAGCGGTAGGTGACTGGCAGGTTTCCTGAAGTTGGTATTGCAGACCATAAGATCGGTTGCATCACAGAACACCAGCAGTCTGGTTCCCTCCTCGTTGCGGGAGCCGAAGCCATAGCCTCCATGTATGCCATGGAAGCCTCCAGCACGACGTCCGACATGACCGTTGAAGTCTCCAGCCACAAAGAGAAGGTCCCTGTCACTCGTCGACGAGGTAGTTTGCAAGAGGGTGTCATAGAATTGGTCTTTCAGACCATCTGGTAGCCCCGGTTGAGGTGCATAGGCTGAGATGACAGTAGCTAATCTATGATGAAGCACTAGTCTGATCTTAAGTACTCTGTCACTTACTCTAACGACCTCGATTACCTTATCCACCCATTTCTCCGCTAGAAGTATTCCTACGCCCCCGACCCCGTCAGTGTTCCCTGCCCAGAAAATCTTGTACCTGTGTTCTTTGCCTGTGAGGAACCTCGCAGAACCTCCTCTCCATCTTACTTCCTGGATGCAGCACATATCTACGCGTCTCCGTTCAAGCATCTCAACAATTTCACCAGATCTACCTTTCAGCGTGCCGACGTTGAGAGTGCCAATTCTAACAGTATGGGTGTTGGGGGTGTGGGCATGTAGCCTGGGAAGGGGAAAAGCAGTGTCATGTACCTGAAAAGAAAACTTGCAATTGGAAGAATTCATAAGCAAAACAGTACCTACAACCTGCAAACATTTCTCAAACTTAATGCGCTACCCAAAGGTAGGGGAGACGATGGCCAAGGCCACTAGATGGGTTCCGCGAGACAGCCGAGGATGACAGGATGACAGAGGAATGAACTTCCGGTGGGGGGGGGGGGGGTTACCGTCAGCGAGTAGATAGGGCTCTTAATTGTAGATTTTAAATATTTGAGAGACAACAATGCATAAATCTTAATTTTTAAAAGAGCAATGAATTCTAGGTGAATAGAATATAACGTAGCATGAATTTAGGAAGCTTAGAAAATGAATAAGTATGAATTTAAGACAAAAACTGAATTCAATTGAATTTCATGGAGAGAAACAAAATAAATAATAGAGGGTAAACTAAAGCGCGAAGGTATGAGATGTTTGAGGCCGTAAATAAATAAAAATCTCTATCTTAACTGCATCTTGGAGACTTCGTCGTAGTATGTCAGCGGAGATAATGGATTGAGATAATTTAGAATGGATTTCTCATTTATATATAGCCAGAACCTGAAGACCTTAAGGAAAAACTACGAGAGAGAGAGAGGATGGAGGGGTAGACAGAGGCATGGCGAGAGAAAAGATCATCATCATCATATATATATATATATATATATATATATATATAAAGAGAGAGAGAGAGGGGGGACCAGTCAAGTAGCACATCACGCTGTAATTCTTGGGCTGAGAAATCAACACTTAAAAGCCATAATTTTAAGGAGCGATAAGAATTTTTGAATAAAGGAAAATGGGTAGGGGTGGGTAGGTACCGCCAGCGAGTAGATAGGGCTCTTAATTGTAGATTTTAAATATTTGAGAGACAACAATGCATAAATCGTAATTTTTAAACGAGCAATGAATTCTAGGTGAATAGAATATAACGTAGCATGAATTTAGGAAGCTTAGAAAATGAATAAGTATGAATTTAAGACAACAACTGAATTCAATTGAATTTCATGGAGAGAAACAAGATAAATAATAGAGGGCAAACTAAAGCGCGAAGGTATGAGATGTTTGAGGCCGTAAATAAATAAAAATCTCTATCTTAACTGCATCTTGGAGACTTCGTCGTAGTATATATATATATATATATTATACTCATTTATTGTGCTTTTAATTGTTCATTTTTCTATGTGTGATAGTGGATTTTCATTGATGAGTTCTTGAAACTTGGTTCTTTTCCCTAAAACTATATATATATATATATATATATATATATATATATATATATAGACACACACACACATACTTTACCTGCCTAACCATGTCTCTCTCTTGTCCTTCTCCTATCTGCTGTATCATCATTGCCAACCTGCTATTCCAGAGTGAGTCATCTCCTACTCTTTCACCTTCCTGAATTCATGCACCATTGGTCATCCACCATTCACTACATCTGCTCTTGAACCTTACTCAATCTTTGCAGTGGTCTCCTAGCCCTTTTTAATTCCTCATCTCTCATTTGCAATTACAGGTGAGTTCACTGCCATCAATTCACCATGAAGAAAGTTCAGTGTGAGGAAAGTATATCCATAGTATTGCACCATTAATAGTTAAAAACTATTTTATTGGTGAACTTTCCCTGCGGTGAATTAATGATAGTGAACTTACTGGACATGCTTATTCACACCATACTCTTTCACCTACCCACACTCCTGGTCCCTCTGTCACTCACTTTCACCCACACCCTAACACACCATCATCATCATCATCATCATCATCGTCGTTTAACATCCGCTTTCCATGCTAGCATGGGTTGGACGATTTGACTGAGGACTGGTGAAACCGGATGGCTACACCAGGCTCCAATTTGATTTGGCAGAGTTTCTACAGCTGGATGCCCTTCCTAATGCCAACCACTCAGAGAGTGTAGTGGGTGCTTTTGCGTGCCACCGGCATGGAGGCCAGTCAGGCGGTACTGGCAACGACCACACTCAAAATGGTGTATTTTATGTGCCACCCACACAAGAGCCAGTCCAGGGGCACTGGCAACGATCTCGCTCGAAAGTCCTTACACATGCCGCGGGCACAAGTGCCAGAAAGGCGACGCTGGGCACAGGTGCCATCATAGTTTCGCTTTCACTTGCCCCAACAAGTCTTCGCAAGCTGAGTTTCGTGTCCAATGAAGGAGACGATGTTGGCATGGGTGCCAGTCGTCGAATTTAACTCGATTTCGATTTCACTTGCCTCAACAGGTCTTCGCAAGTGCAGTTTAGTGTCCAATGAAGGAAGGTACGCATAAGTGGGCTGGCTGAGGCCTTAGATTTAGGTCTCACTTGGCTTGCCGGGTCTTCTATTTTTAATTCTTTCCAGCTTCACCTGATCATAATCTAATTAATCATGTAGTTCCTCTACAGCAAGAAACCAATTCTGTTCTGGTTCCTTCTCAGACTTTTACCTCTTATTTTCTGAAGTAAAGTTGCTCCATTAGGATTTATAATCTTGCAAGCTGCATGGTGATCTCACTAGCAATGATGACACAAAAATAGGACCTAGTAAAGTGTTGGTGTTGGGAAGGATATCTAGTTGTAAAAATTTTGCCAAAGCAGACACTGAAGTATGATGTGGTTCGTGGGCCCATTGAATCTTATAAAACCTTTCAACCCATGCCAGCCTGGAACATGGATGTTAAATGATGATGATATTTATGTAGATTTATGTACTTATATGTTCGTGTACAGATGTGTGTGTATAAATGAATATAAATATTCATACCTTTATGTTTATGTGTATTATATGCATGTGGAGGTGCAATGGCCCAGTGGTTAGGGCAGCGGACTCGCGGTCATAGGATCACGGTTTCGATTCCCAGACCGGGCGTTGTGAGTGTTTATTGAGCGAAAACACCTAAAGCTCCACGAGGCTCTGGCAGGGGATGGTGGCGAACCCTGCTGTACTCTTTCACCACAACTTTCTCTCACTCTTTCTTCCTGTTTCTGTTGTACCTGTAATTCAAAGGGTCAGCCTTGTCACACTGTGTCACGCTGAATATCCCCGAGAACTACTTTAAGGTACACATGTCTGTGGAGTACTCAGCCACTTGCACGTTAATTTCACGAGCAGGCTGTTCTGTTGATCGGATCAACTGAAACCCTCGACATCGTAAGCGACGGAGTGCCAACACACACAGTATATGCATATATTATCAAACTGGAATGCAATATGCATGGCCTGTCTATCTGTCTCTGTCTGCCTGTCTCTCTCTCTCTCAGTGTGTGTGTGTGTATATTATGTAAATATCCATTGTTGAAATATCAATGTGTAAATTATAAATCATATTCCTTTTGTTTTCCTCTCTACTTGTATCTGTTAGCAATTACCCCTGTACCTTGCTGGAAGAAATTCATGTATAGGATATGCTGTTTCCAAGAGCAAAGTGCCACTCAACCCAAACAAATGACTACTGATTTTCTGGAGGAGCGTTCCATAGAAGAAAATCGCAAATGGAGACTAACAACTTCAATTTTGTCTGTTGCTCTTCTCATAATTGCCTGCTTTCTTATGATATATTTTGCTTAATTTATTCATTATGCTTAGATGCAGTGGGAGCATTTACATAAATTTTTTTTCTTTAAGTATTTGATTAAGTGTTTTTCTAACAGGTTCTTGTATATTTTGTTATATAACAGTATTAATTTTGTAGTGTGTTTGCTACAAATAAAATTTGATATTTGTATAAAAAAAAGAAAAGAAACTACATATTCTTGTTAGTGGGCCTGACATTTTTTTTTTCTTTCTCTTAGATTGAGGTCTTGTTATACCATTATGCAATGACAATCTGTCTATTTTCTTTTCCCTGTTTTGTAATATTACATGTGTGTGTGTGTGTGTGTGTGTGTAAATACACACATTTATGCACACACTCATATATATATATATATGTATATATGTATATATATATATATATGTATATATATGTATATATATATATGTATATATATATATGTATATATATATATGTATATATATATATATGTATATATATATATATGTATATATATATATATGTATATATATGTATGTATATATATGTATATATATATATGTATATATATGTATATATATATATGTATATATATATATGTATATATATATATATATGTATATATATGTATATATATATATATGTATATATATATATGTATATATATATATATATGTATATATATGTATATATATATATATGTATATATATATATATGTATATATATATATATAT
>NC_142929.1:55867694-55885194 GCF_046866305.1 Octopus bimaculoides | reverse complement strand
TTCTCTTGCTCTTCCCAGATGTTGAAGCCTGAATAAACGCTCCAAGAACAAGATCTGTATGTATTATTATGTATAGATGTGACAATGAGTATAAAGGTCTATCCAGCCACCCATCCACTAAAAGTAAGGCTAGAGGAACTTCATAGTGCTGTTACCCATGGAAGAGGCAAAAATGTCAGCATGGCTTACCATTTGTGAAGGTAACAGGGAAGTCACCAATACTTAAGGAACAAAATCATAATAATTGGCAGGGAACTATTGAAAAATAAGATAACTAAAAGTATCAGTATTTAAGCAGGGTTTTGATAACCTTTTCAGTAGGTCTCCCACAGAGACAAACACCATATTTGGACGTTTAAGAAATAAAGGGCATTTTAAAACTACGATAATAAAAAAGCCCTTAATTTCCTATGGGACAACTGGATAGTGAATATAAGTATTGCTTAAATGTGAATTCTAGTAGTTTAGCCATTGGTGTGAGATTAATCTGTGGATCAGTCAAGCTGTATATGCTCTGGTTCAGGTGTCATGAATTACTACAGTACAACTAACTGTCACAGGCTTGGTGTTGTATCATATTTTTACTATTTTCTTTGAGTGTCTATGCAGGCACAAGTAAACATCCTTTCACCCTTGCTTCACTATTCACCTTACAGAACACTCAGGATGTGGCAACTGAAGGGAGAGAAAAAGAAAGATAGAGTGCGAGAGAGAGAGAGAGTACCCTGACTGGTGCTTGTATGGTTGAGTGTCTTGGGGCTTTTGAAAAGTGGTGCCTTGCTGAAAGATACATGATGTCTGGTTCAGGAACTGTACTCCATGCTTCTGTTCAGACAGTGTTGACTTGATGGAGACTGAGCTAATGTGCAGCACGAACATTCAATCACTATAAATAAATAATTGAAGAATTATCTCTTCAAAATTTTAATAAACCAGTGTGTCTTGGATAAATATCCCTGTATGAGGTTTGACTATCTTCGTTGTGACTATATATATATATATATATATATATATATATATATATACACACACATAAATATATATACATACACACATACACACACACACACATATATATATTCATACACATTTGGATATATATAATATATACACACACACACACACACACACACACACACACACACACACACACACACACACACACACACACACACACACACACACATATATGTGGTTGGCGTTAGGAAGGGCATCCAGCTGTAGAAATTCTGCCAAATCAGATTGGAGCCTGGTTTAGCCATCTGGATTCACCAGTCCTCAGTCAAATCGTCCAACCCATGCTAGCATGGAAAGCGGACGTTAAATGATGATGATGATATATATATATATATATATATATATATATATATATATATATATTCACAGGCGTGGCTGTGTGTTAAGAAGCTTGCTTCTGAACCACATGTTTCCAGGTTCAGCTCTGCTGTGTAGCCCCTTGGGCAAGTGTCTTCTACTATAGGCCTTAGGCCGATCAAAGCCTTGTGAGTGGATGTGGTAGACAGAAACTGAAAGAAGCCAGTCGTATATATGTGTGTATGTGTATTATTGAAGCTTCAATAAGATATTTTGACTCTACGATTGGTATTCAAATAGTTTTCTCCACCTTGTTTTGCACCTATGTTCTTATGTGTGCATGAATATATGTACATATAAATACATGCACATATTTATGTATATATGTATGTGTCTAGATATGTAAATGTATATATATATATATAACTTTGATAGGTTTCGGCCAGTATAGGCCCAGGCCATGTCTAATTCAATAGTACCACCTGGTGAAGTCTTTTAGTCGTATATGGGGCACCATAGCCCACTCTAGACATATCTGGGTGTAAGGAGGTTGGTCCGGGATGTTTTGAAGAAATTTGTCCAGTGAACATTTGAATTTTATGGGATCCGTTTCCGTTTTGGCGTATTTTGGTATGGTATTAAAGAGAACTGGACCAATTGAGGTAAAGTAATTGTGACGTAATGTTGCTATGTGTACCGAGTTTGACTTTTGTAGTGGGTGGATAGCATGGGGGCCAAGTCTTGGATGGATTTTAAAATTGATGCCAATGTCATTTGTGCAATATTGATGGAATATTTTCCACATAACTCAAATGATGTAGTGTTCCTGGCTGCGTTGGAGAGAGTAGAGATTAAGTTTTTTTAGTTGACCCCCAATAATCAATACCTCTCATGCCGTCTATTTTTCTTGTCATTTACTCCCAGAGTGCTTCTACTTTCATAGTGAGTTGCTTCATATGTGGGGTGGGGACCACAGTGGGCAACAACAGTACTCAAGGTGGGGTCGGGCAAAAGTAGAGTAGAGAAGGATGATGGTGTAGGCATCTCTAGATCGGAAAGTTCTCGGAATCCAGGAACACATCTTATGGGCCAAGTCAACCTTGCTGTTTACGTGAGAACTCCAGCTTAGATTGTTATCAACAATTACTCCAAGATCTCTAGTGTTGTTGGATAACACTAGGAAGTTGCCCGAGGGAAGAGCATATGGTAATTTCAGAGTTTCCTCTTTCCCAAAGTGGATCAAATCAAACTTACCTTCATTTAAAAGCATATTGTTTTTTTTTTCACCCATTGGACAATAGCAAACAGATCTGACTGAAGGCATGTTTGATCTCTCATGCCGTTTATGGCTTTCTGGAGTTTGGAATCATCCGCAAAGATTTTCAATGTAGAATGTTTGATGACATCTACTATGTCATTCATGTAAATAATGAAGAGGAGTGGGCCCAACACAGTACCTTGTGGGACACCACTACTGCCACACACATTTGATTTAAGAAGCAGACATGATGTTTAATACAATTTTTGCAAAACCAATATGGACATCGTAGCAAAGTAACTAATATCGCCGTTATGAGTTAAAATCGTGCGGGAGTCACTCTGCATGTATCCTTTGTGGTCAATAAAAAAAATGCTAATAAAGTACTGAGATCAAAGTCATCTTGCAGTTCCTCGCTAACTGAATGTGTGCATGAAAGAAGTTACTGAAACTGATCTTTGTACTCTAAAAGAAAGCTCTAGAAATTGAGGTAGTTTTTACTGATGAGACCCATTTGAATAAGTTGTTAGGATCAAAGTTTTTTTTTTTTATATTATTTGTATTAATTTTAATCTATTTTTTTCACTTATCTCTCCCTGAAAAAGAAAAAGGAAAATGGATATTTTTAGGAATTCATGAAAGAATTCCACTCTTTCTCTGTTATGCATGTTAAACAAACAAATGGCTTGACCATATCTTTGTATGCTTCATGTGTGTGATGTAACGTTGAGACAATACATGTCAACATTTTTTTGTTTGATATTTCTGTGGTTGAAGATTGTCTTACTGGAGACTGTACAAAGCAGCTAGAGAGTTATAGTGCAAATAATCAAAAGCTACTGGTTACCTGAAATACATCATTCTTAAATCCTTACAAAATCCATCTACTTTTGTAAATTTCACTGTTCAAACATTAGCTGTTAAATATCCATGAAGATTTAAAAAAAGAAGTAAAAATGAAAACACCTATTTTTGTCACATCATCAGCTTGTAATTTAACATATATGATCGTCAAAATAACTGACTCTCATTTGCATCAGTAATTGCATCTTTCAGCCATGCATTCTGCAGAGATAGTCAACATGGATAGAGAACTGAAAAAAAGTTAAAATATTGGAATTTGTTATTTTAATCATGATTGGAGTTTATATTTTTGTTGTTTTATTTTCATCAATAAACTCGTATATATGTCTCTCTATATATACCACAACTGACTTGGCTTAACATTTATTATTATTATTATTATTATTATTATTATTATATATATATATGTATTATCTTTTACTTATCTCAGCCACTGGACCCAGTCTTAGGAATTTCAGTGAAACTAAATTGACCCCAGTACTTTCCTTTTCAAGTTTGGTACTTATTTTATTGGTCTCCTTTGCTGAACTGCTACGGGAAATCTGTTTATGATCTAATGAAACAACTCTTAGTTCCTGGGAAGAACAAGGTCAAAGTCCTAAAGGAGACTGCAGAGAGGTGTTCCAGTTGGATCTAGACGAGAAGGGGGGAGGGGGAAGACCATGACAGAGTTTGAAATCTAAGGGAAGTAACTCTGGGCGATTCATTGTGGTAGCGTTAATGTTTCATCGTTGCTATGACAACCAACGTTATTTCTTTTTTAAGTATAAATTTGAAAGCTGAGTTAATGGAGAGGAGTTCCAACTAGATGAAATCTCCTGGCGGTTTAAATGCACAAAGTGTCTGGTATCCAAGTGGTTAAAAAGTGTCAACAGAAAGGCATCCAGGAGTCATGGCCATGACACAGCCCGTCCCCTTTAGAGTGTAAGAAGTTAAAGGCCGAAACATTTGCCTGGGGTGAAGACCTGGGTTTCAGCTCTCTTGAGAGTTTCTTACCGCTAAGATAAGCTCATCAAAGCCTATTCAGATTATTTGGTCAGTTATGAATAAAATTCACTATTTATGGCGTTCTGTTGTTTGCCGAAGAGTTGTTAAGATGTTATATTTACGATGTTTTAAACTGTTGTTTAAGAAAGTAGTTTTAATATGCGAGCATCTCAAGTGTGACGAAAGCGTTACCTTCTTGAAAATCCTGACGTAATGTAGAATTCCATAACGTTAAATGTACTTTCCAATGACGTTCACGTGAAATGAAACTTAACGGAAAATAAATGTCACGTTATGAAAACCTATATAATGACAAGATTCTTTAAGAAACGCAAAATTTTCATAAACCTGGGGATTAGTAAATGCTGGGCTGTATGGTAAGTACCTTGCTTACCAACCACATGGTTGCGGGTTCATTCCCACTGCGTGGCACCTTGGGCAGGTGTCTTCTACTATAGCCTTGGGCCGACTAAAGCCTTGTGAGTGGATTTGGTAGACGGAAACTGAAAGAAGCCCGTCGTATATATATATATATGGCCGCAGTGAAATGACTGAAACAAGTAAAAGGGTATAATGGATGTTTTATCTTTTTTCCAAGTTTAATTACTAAATTATGAATAAAGTCCGTGAACCAAACTTAGTTATGTTCCTTTGTTCCAAATTTCGATGCCGCTAGGATTAAATTGACGTTCTAATTCCCGCAAGTTGACAAAAACCATGCGAATTTAAAAAAACTATCATTAATAGGAAATAATATTTAATACAAAAGAAGTAACTAAAACAAGGGAAGCAACCTACTTGAAGATTAGTTTGCGTTTATCTCCCTTATTTTTAGATTATCTCCCTTCCTAAGCGTGCAATTTCCAATTGTCAAAATGACAGCTGTGCGTGTGTGCATCAGGCGCATATTTTAGTAAATGGTGATTTTAAAGAAAAGTTAATCTAAGGGAGATCACTGCAGGATAGTTGGCTTTGTGAAGTTATCTCCCTTAGAAAAGTTACGAAAGGTGGGTGTATAAATACATGCATACATGTGTATGTGTTTGTGCGCGCGATCGTATGTCTGTGTGTATGTGTGTGTGCGCACGTGCCTTTTATTATTTTTTCTGCTTTAGGTATTTGATTGTGTCCATGCTGGGGCATCACCTTGAGCATTTTAGTCGAACAAATCGATCCTTACTCTTTCTCTTTTGCCGAACTACTAGCTCACGGGGACCTAAACAAACCAACAGCGGTGGTGGGGATGCACACACGAAGATGCACACACACACGAACTGTCCTGTGTATCAAATTTACTTACAAGGTATTTGGTCGGCCCGGGACTATAGTAGAAGACACTTGTCCAAGGTTCTGTGTAATGGAAATGAGCCCAAAACTACGTTGTTGCAAAACGACTTTCTTTTTTTTCTATCAATCAATCGATCAATCTATCTATCTATCTATCTATCTATTTATCTATCTATATGCACACATATTCACACGCATATGCATACATACATACATACATACATAAACTCATACATATATGCATACGTACGTACATACACACTTACATATATACACAAGCACACACGCACGTACACAGACATACATGCATATATACATACACACACACATACGTGCATGGATGGATGGATGGATGCAGACAAACATACAAACATATTGAAAAAGAGGATATTTGCGAACCATTAATAAGGAGTTTGCAAATCCAGTACCTAAGATAAGCCTTCAGCTTCATACCTATTATTCATAGAGCAATAGGATAGATACCAACCTGCTGAACTTGAGATTTTGGGGGAGAGAATCCGAATGATCATGATATCAGGGGCCATAGAAATCTGCAAGACCTTCTAAAGATGAAGGTTAAAACTAGATCTTTTCCTTCATAACCTTGCTACCAAGTAAGTGGCCGGTCAAAATTTACTTTAAAAATTAAAAAGAGAAAGAGAAGAACATACATACATACATACATACATATTTGGTTCTAGAACGAGGAAAGTCAGTCCCCCTAACCCAAAACCTGTGCATCAACGGTCTCTCTATCTCCCCCATTCCACACAAGGAATGTTACAAGTTTCTAGGCAGAGACGAAAATGTATCACATGAAGGTACTGCGAATAAAGATGGAGTAACCCGAGAATATTACACCAGACTTAAGAAAATATGGCAGTCGGAACTCTCCCCTTACAACAAAACAATATCCCACAGTGCATTTGCAGTAGCAGTACTGAGCCCAACATTTGGGATACTTCACTGGTCTGTAGAGGAAATCTACTCCATAGATATTAACACCTGTAAGATCCTGACAACAACTGGGAATTTCCACAGAAACAGTGATGTTGACAGGCTCTACGTAAGAAGAAATGAAGGTGGTAGAGGCCTGAGATCAGTGCAGATGGCTTTCGAATGCCGTATGGTATCACTCAGGCAGCACCTAAACAACAGCAGCAAAAACAAATATATTAATGCAGTACTGAAAAGTGAAGTGAGTAATATTGTACGAGTTGGCAGTGAGCTCCTCAAGAAGCACTCTCTTCCTGATGATCTCCTATACAGCCACAAAACAGTTGTGCGCTCCTACCTCAGAGGAGACCTGGATGGAAAGCACTCAGTAAAAAAAGACTATGCATGGATATGTTGCCCGGAAGCTTGAAGAAGACTGCAGAATTGACACAAGACCACTACATCACATCACACCATGAAGGCTATGCGTTTGCAATCCAGGAACAGGAGATTACCACAAAGTACCTGGTGAACTAGAGAGACAGTGACGCTCTTGTAATCTCAAGGTGCAGCCGGATGTGATTAGCAGCTGTCCTAAAATGTCGTCACGGTACTTCCTCCTTATGCGACACGATGTTGTTGCTAAAACAATTCACAATGTCATCCGCAAAAAAGACTGTCCTGAAATAAACTTAGAAAATCCCTCTGGTATGGAATACATTCATAAACAGCAACTCAGGGAATACTGGTGAAATATTCCCATCAAAACGTCTGTCAAATGTAAACATAACAGGTCGGGTATTGTTGTTTATGACAGAGGGGCAAAGGTATGTACCATCACAGAGGTCAGTTGCCCTGCAGATAAATATCTCTTTGAAAACCTCATACTACCAGATGTACACCCAAATCTAAAATTATTACAAACATACATACGCGCACACTCACACATACATGCATACATACATACATTCTCAAATGTTACGGCATTCTCAAGGGGTATAGGGCTGGAGTTTGGTCAGGATAAATGTTGCTATGTGGTTGTGAAACGAAGGAAAACTATAAACCAGACTAGCAGCGTCTCCATCAATGGCTTAACTGTTTCTCCTTTACCTGATAAGGAATGGTACAGGTACTTAGGGGTAGATAAAAAAGGCACGTGTCACTAATGAATATTACAGCTGGATAAAGAAAATATGGACCTTTGAACATTCTGCATTCAATAAACAAGTGGCCCACAATGTGTTTGCAGTACCAGTACAAACATTTGGGCTACTTGATTTGATGCTTGGTCAGATCCGAGTCACTGATGTGAAAACCCGGAAGATACTGACCAGCACAAATAATTTTCACATCAACAGTGACTGGACCACACCTACCTAAAACGAAAACAAGGACGCAGAGGATTAACATCGATCCAGACTGCCTACGAATGTCAAATCATATCCCTTCGGCAACTTCACTTAACTTATCAAGTGTCGAAGTGCATCCCTTGACCAAGTTTGCATACATGAGGCAGGTAACATCATGAGACTTGGTGAGCAGTTTCTCGAGCAACGTTCTCTGTCTTTTAACCTAGAATACATGCCCAAAGAAGACTCTACGCTAACGTGTCATCAGGTGCATGGATATGTTAACAGGTTAACAGTAACATTGATAATTAAATCAGTCTATCACGGACCAACAACCGGATTACTGACTCCTACTTTGAAGGATATGTATTTTCAATCCAGAAACAGAAAAGAGCTATCAAATACTTAAAGCATAAAAGGGACAGAGCTGCAGGAAAAACACGAAAATGTGATTACCGATGCAGACTTTGTGTAGTGAAGATATGACTAGCACCATAAGCAGTTGTCCAAAAATGTTATCACGTTATTATCTGCCGATGAAACATGATGTTGTAGCCAAGACACTATGCAATGAAATCCGTCAGAAGGATAATACTAACGCCAAAGAGATAAGAACGGGCAGTATGACAGAAGTCATAGCCACTCATAATATGAAAGAGCGCAGGCGCGATGTCCCAGTGAAAGTTTCAATAAAATGTGAGCATAATAGACCAGACAGTGATTTGGGACAGCGGATGTCAATACAACAGACAGAAAGAAAACACCTACGCTGAACAGTCGAGAAATTTACAGATTACAAGCTCAGGTTTATATCTGTAATTATTAGGGAACTAGGACATGTAACAAACTGCCTACGCACCAGTCTTGAGAAATTAGGCTTCTCCAAACCAGAAAGAAGAAAGCTAATTGAAAGATTATGGATTAAATCCATCGATAGAACTGGCAAAAATATGTAAAATTTCCCAGAAGTTTAGCATTTAAGTATATATGCGAATGTCTAGACATGCAACCTTATGCATGAGAATACATACATAAAACAAAACATAGAAGTTTGCACATGTATCGACTCCAAATGTTGCACATACATACACAAACATACACAAATATCTTATTGATGTTGTTTAAAATTCCAATAACGGTACTTTGAATCAAGTTTAGAAACTGGCTCTTACTCTATTGGCAAAAAAATCTAGAAAGAAAACTGAATAACTAACATTCATACAGGTTCTCTCAACAAAATCCCATCCATAAAATATCGACCATTTTGATACACAGTAGAATATACACGATTGAGATACCTTGAAATGAGATCGAACCTGGAACGAAATGGTGATGGAGTGACAATGTCTTAAATACACTAGCAGAATTAACGGTAGTTCACTGTAAGCGTGATTATTTCAAGGCGCTATCTCCCTTAGCAAAGCCATAATTGCTACATCAGGTAGCTATCAAAGTGAAAGGTGTGTTGTGCGTATGTGTAGATTACGTTGTTTAAAAGTGAAAGTAAATTGTCCTAAAAAAATGAAAGTAAATTTGCGATAGGAAGCAGAAGAGATGGCAGTGACATCCCATAATTCCAGGCTGAGTGTGTCTGAGATAACCAGCGTACAGAATGTACATATATTCAATATAACACGAAAACTGTACCTCTATTTAATATAAGATGAAAATAATCCCATTTACAAGAAAATACTACAGCCATTGAAGCACGAAATGAGCCTCGTGAATAGTTTTTCACGATCTCTAAATTTGCTTCGCTACACATGCTCGTAAAGATATGATATGCATAAATCATTACCAGTCCAACATTGTCGCTTAAGTTCTTCCTTGGTGATTATCCATCGCTTTTCTATGTGTTTGGATGCTATCACCGTTTGGATGAACAAAATTGAGTGAATGGTTGACAACTTAATGAGTATTGAAAATGCTGAGACCCAAATAAGTTCAGCCAATTAATATGCATTTTACCGTCGTAAAGAACTAGTTTCTATCGCAATTAAGTCGGTATAATCAACTTATCCCCTCCTCCGAAATTGCTGGCCTTGTGGCAAAAATTTTAAACCGTTCTTCTTCTTCTTCTTCTTCTTCTTCTTCTTCTTCTTCTTCTTCTTCTTCTTCTTCTTCTTCTTCTTCTTCTTCTTCTTCTTCTTATTATTATTATTATTATTATTATTATTATTATTATTATTGTTGTTCAGTAGTTTTATTTTTATAACGTGCTTTCACTTCACTACCGAGCGCAGCGCTGTGTGCCTTGGGTATGTGCTGTGGTTTGCTGTGGTGATCTTATGGTTACTGTATTGAAAGTGTTTTACGAAGGATGTGTGCAGTGCCCAGTAGTGCAATTTTCTGTATGTTTTATATATTTGTAAGTCCTGGTGTTTTTGTTATGTACTTGTCTGAATATTTTTTTTATTATACCTAAGGCACCTACTATGATAGGAATTGTTTCTGTTTTTAGATACCACATTCGAGTTACCTCTATTTCCAGGTCTTTGTATTTTGAAAGTTTTTCCATTTCTTTTAGAGAAACGTTGTCATCTGCTGGTATTGATACATCAATTAGAAAGCATTTTTTTCCTTCATGATCTTTGACAACTATATCTGGTCTATATCATTATTATTATTAAGCGGTATTTCGTCCGTCTTTACGTT
Organism: Octopus bimaculoides; assembly: GCF_046866305.1. NCBI lineage: Eukaryota > Metazoa > Mollusca > Cephalopoda > Octopoda > Octopodidae > Octopus > Octopus bimaculoides. Next base: position 55,874,544 of record NC_142929.1, on the reverse strand, counting down.
CTGAGTTCAAATTCCGCCGAGGGCGACTTTAACTTTCATCCTTTGACGGTACGATGAAATAAGTACCAGCTGTCAGGCCTTGTGCCTTTAGTAGAAAGGATAATAATAATAATAATAATAATAATAATAATAATAATAATAATAATAATAATAATTATTATTATTATTATGTTAAGAGCCAGCCAAAATACCTTCAAATTCCACCGAAGGTTCAGTTGATTTCCATCCTTCCAGATTTGATAAGGGAAAAAAAAAGTTACTTGAACAGAGGCAGTATATTACTGTTACATAAGATTTGAGAACATTTACTATGTTACCAAATGTCTTAATTAAAATGGCGGTAAGTTGCAGAACAAGTAGAGTAGAGGAGAAATGCCTTGCCGCCTTTTGTAATGTCCCTTTACATTCTGAGTTCAATAGCCTCTGAAGTAGATTTTGTCATTCAATGCTAACACTATTTGAACAGTATTAACTGAAACACCTGTGCCTCTATACACGATATTTCAAATATATTTAAATGCTGTTTTATCTAAAGCTATAAACTGTCGTAAAAATTTGATGACTCAGATAAAAATGCTGAAGTTTATTTAAATAGACATGGTTTAATTATACACAATGAATGCACGTACATGCTTGTTTGTTTTGTATAATAAATGCATAATCACAGTTTTATCAGTATCTCATATTGTCTTATTCATGTAATATACAGAGTAGTATATATATATATATATATATATATATATATATATATATGTGTGTGTGTGTGTATATATATGTGTGTGTGTATATATATATATATATATATATATATATATATATGTGTGTGTGTGTGTGTGTGTGTGTGTATATATATATATATGTACACACACACATACATATAGTAATGCCTCACTTTACGAGAGGCCACTTTACGAGACCCCGGGTTTACGAGTTTTGTTTTATCATAAATATAAAAAGGTTAAACAACCATTGTGTGTGTGTGTGGCAACGTCACAACATGTGGCAACACTCGTTCTGATGCGTCTACACAGCGATGGAATAAAATGACGGCATAAAATGCCATTGCTACCATGGGAAATTATCGCTCTGCTTTACGAGTTTTCGCTTTACGAGCGATCTCCGGGGACAAATTAACTCGTATATCGAGGCATTGCTGTGTATGTGTGTGTATTTATTATATCCATATATACACACATGTATAAATGTATATATGTATACTTGCATACATAAACCCGCCTCACATATGTACAGCATTATATTGTTGTTAGATGAGTGAGAAAAGTTTACAAATTTGCTGTGTTTCTAAAATAGGGAAGAAAAGCTGTATCCATAACGTCTTATTTTTTATTGCCCACAAGGGGCTAAACATAGAGGGGACAAACAAGTACAGACAAACGGACTAGGTCGATTACATCGACCCCAGTGTGCAACTGGTACTTTATTTATCGCCCCCGAAAGGATGAAAGGCAAAGTCGACCTCGGCGGAATTTGAACTCAGAACGTAGCGGCAGACGAAATACTGCTAAGCATTTCGCCCGGCGTGCTAACGTTTCTGCCAGCTCGCCGCCTTTTGTATCCATAACGTCTTGCAATTGTGTTATATTAGTCCTGTTCTAATTTTGAATATGGAAGATATCTGCTTTGTCGTAACTATCTATATCCTCATCTTTTTTCTTTTAGCTTTTTGTTGCCGTTGTCTTGTCTTCGACGTTGTCATCGTCGTCGTCGTTGTCGTCATTGTTGTCATCGTCATCATCATCATCATCATCATCATCATCATCAAATAAGGCAATAATGAGAGTTACCTTCTAACGATTCCATAAACTGTTCTATCTTTGTATCTAATTCAGATCGATCTATATCCGGCCGTGGTGCTACTGACTTAGCCATATTTTCTTCGACTAATCTTTCCAGAGCTTTCTCTTTAGCCGGCTCAGTAAAAGAAGCATTGTTCAATCCGATCGTAAGAAAGTTATGATCAAGAGAATTTCTCTGGGGATCAGAAGGCCGGTTTCGCAGAAGCTTTAGCAAAAGCTGTTTCTTTTTGTGAATCATTGATACCTGGTCTATTCTGAAACGTTCTTGTGGTTTTATATAATTCTTTAATTTATATCCTTTGTACATAATGTAATTACTGTCTTCACTTATCGATGATTGAGAGCAAGAATCATCCGACATATCACTATTTGATAAGTGTTCAGGTTGAAACATTCCTTTCTGCCTGAAACGATTCTGACGATAATTCATATCTTGTAGTTTATTATTGCAGAGCGTAGTTTTCTGTTTATCGCCATTCATTTGCTGTGTAAATTCTAAATCACTTTCACCGGAGACAAATGGATGTTGTATGTTTAATTCAGAACTAATTTGTGCAATAATGGCTGCCGTCTCAGCAGAATCGCGGGATTTACTAAACACATGTCGAGTCATTGGTACATTTCGTGTTCGTATTTGTTCAATAGGCTTCAGGGATTTACCTAAGTTTATCAAATTTTTGTATGAGTCAAATTTGTTGTTGATCTCCAAAGAGTGTGAAGTCAAAGTGTTTTTTTGCCCTATGTTAATTTTTGACTTTCTTGGTTTATCTTGGGTAGCTGAAGACATGTCAGTAGTTTTCTTCAATATATTCTTTGATTCTTTGTCATTGCTTTTAATCTTTAGCTTAACATTAATCAGTGATGTTTGTGTGTCTGAAAGTAGTGGGAGATGTTTATTTAGTAAAGAATCTTTCACAGGTCCAGTATCACGATTGCGCTTCAGTGGTTTCGGCACATGTCTGTCCATGTCAACTTGAGTAGTGCATGTAACTGTCGGACCGTCATCGGAATTGCTTGAATTTAGATTATTAACGCATGTTTTAAAGCTTTTCATACTGGAAACAATTTTATACATCGATTTGCTTGGCACATCCTTTTGGTCTGAGCATATTGTTCGACGATTTACCCAACTGTTAAACGATTCTAGATACTTGGTTCGTTTTATTTTATCTGATTCAATGCATTGAGAATTTAGAAAGCTTTGCTTTTGAGCATTATTTGTATTCGGTTGATTTATTGTCAATTTTGGCCGTTTTGCATATTCTGGTGACACCTTTGTGAGATTCTGTGATAAATTATCCTTAGATGAAGGGTTAAGTTTAGAAGGGATATTGTCGTTGAAAGGAGCTGATTTTGTATCAGAATCAATGGGGGGTAAAATACAACTTGAATGAGAATTGAGTACCAAATCTTTGTATATTTCTATGCTATCACCACTAGTTCGCTTGCACTTTTGTTGGAAATCTAGTATCTGATCAATTTGCCGCTCAAGACGAAGTTTTTTTTGTTCAGTATCTCGCTGTATCAGTCGTAAACGGACCTCAAGATTCGAATCTTCTAGACGATTCTTCGCTTTCAAGATGGTGTCATCTCGTTTAATATTCTTCCGCATAATCATTTTGTCATAAAAACATTCTTCTTACCTTCCATTTGAAACAATGTGCAAGTATTGTTTTTGAGCATACACCAAAAATTAATATTGCTCCAGTATTTGTTTCATCGAAGCATGTATTTGGGGGTAATTTCTAAAAATCCTTCCAGTTCGCGTTTACTATTTTCTTTCTCAAGAAATGAGAAATTGAAATAATGAGCTGCAAACACAAAATTTTTATTATAAAGAAAATGCATGCTCAAGAGATTTTGAAAAATGTGAGGAAACAAGGGAGTTAATTAAGTGACCTAAGCAGCTAATGAATGATGTTGCTGTTGTTGTTGAAATGACAGTGATGTAAATGTTCAAGATGAGAATTAGCAGGATGTGGGTTAACGTTAGGAAGCAAATTTAAAATTCAGATTAATAAATCTTTTATGGGGATTAACTTTAGACACGTGCGCGCGCACAATATTGACGAAGCTACTCAATGTTTGTATGTATATGTTAATGCATATGTGTGTGAATGTATGTACGTATGTATGTACTGTCTTAATTGTCAACTATAAAATGAATGTTGTAAAATGAGATGAAAGGACAAATAATGAGCTTTGAACCATCTGTAGCTAGACCAGAGTCTATGTTGTGCAGAATGTAACAAGCATCTTATCCATTGAAATTGTTGTTACTGTTTAGCCTCAGTCCAATGCTGATTCAGGATACTTACGATAAAATATATCCCAATTGTGGCCATCTGTCCTTTTTGAAATAATATATCATGGACTAAGTAATCCAATGTCTCTTCTTTTTAAGGTGGTATGATGTGATTTGAGAGAGGGAGATTTAAGGAAGTCGAGCGACATGTAGAAACTCATTTGTTGGTTTACATATAGCAAGGTATTCCATCTACGAAGGTTGTTATATTTAAAATTATGTTTATGAAAATCCGAATATAGAAATCGGATTTGTCTCCATCTACCGCCTTTATTTTTCAATTCTGTGTTTACCTTATAAAAACAGTGCTGTTTGCGTAAGACGTCACTCCAGGAATTAGACGGTAATTATAGGATCGATATTATCAATAATGAAACCATATTTTTATAATCTCTTCTTTTTACTATTTCCTTCAATCTTTCATTCTGTCTGGAAAAGAAACCAGACAGACCACCCGGAAAGTGTGATTACACTTTCAAAGTTAATCCGATTAAACTGTGACATATATTTTAATTCCTCTTTTCAATTGCTACAGTCTTTTCAAATGATGGTAAAATCAATAAGGTTTGTTTTAAGCAAGATGTATTTTCCAAATCTGACACACATATATATATATATATATATATATATATATATATATATATATATATGTATGTATGTGTGTGTGTATGTATGTATGTATGTATGTATGTATGTATGTATGAACATGCAGGTATCTACGTATGTATGTATGTCTTGTCTCTTTATATTTCTAAACTTTGCTTTTTCTCCAAGAAATACAATTCGTTAATATTCCTGATTACTCTGATTTTGTTTTCACTTTTTCATAAAATTTTGTATGCATAAAAATATTTTTATAACACATCATGTTATATATTGTAGTATAAAAACATAATATAAACGTCTGTTTCATCAAGTATTTATGAACAGTTCTTGGATTCGAAACCAAACTCCTATAAATGAAAAAAAAAAAAAGAAAGAAAAAAGAATAAGAAATTAAACACATGATTACAAAACTTATTGAATTATTTTATCAAAACAAGTAACATTTAATATATACCTTCTACTATAAACACAAGGCCTGAAATTTTGAGGCAGGGGGTTTATAGTCAATTATATCTCCACCAGTGCTCAAGTGATACATATTTTATCGATCCCGAATGAAAGAAAGTCAGAGTCAGCCCACTCAGAACATAAAACTTGAAGAAATGTCACTAAGCATTTTGTTCCACGTGCTAACGATTCTGTTAGCTGCCGATTACGAATAACTCTTTCTACTGAAGGCACAAGGCCTGAAATTTTGGAGGAGTTAAACATAACCAATATATGTTTTGTTATACCAACTAAATTTTTTTTTTTTGTAACTTTCAGAATTTGCAATGTTGTGTTTTCAATACGCAATATTATGCAGTATATTATTTAAAAAATGGTTCATGGTACAGGAAAACGGTGCCTAATCTGGAGAAATAAATGTCAGAATCAGAATCAGGACAATATTTTGACCCAGAAACAAGTCTTACTTAACTTGTACTTTTTTTGAACCTGAAATTTGTTGCACAGTGAATCGGACAAGATGTTTGCCGGGAGTTGTGACTTGAGCTGATCAACAGAGACCTAACACTTAGAATCCATCTCGAATTTATCTCAAAATCTATACTCTTCTGTTGATATCTGATGAAATTGCCGGTGTACGTGCCTACGAAACTAAGTTGTATGGAACAGAGTCAAACAGTTATTAAAGATTGCATACATACATATATATGTATACATGCATACATATAATTATAGTACAAAAACGGATTTAGTGAATCAAACCTAACTCACAGTAATGACCCTCACAAGAAATTGGCAATCAGTTTATATAGCAATTGAATTACGATGTAGTTTAACTTGACCATGCAACCGAATATCCAGGTCATACAAATGTAAATATTTCCATGAGGAACAAATAACGATAATAAAATCAGTAGATACGAGAAGTGAATACAGATTTATTATTTCCATATAATTTCCATTTGATTACAGCCGTTTCGTAATCTTTTCAATATAATATCATTAATTTTAGCATTCCAAATTAATGCGTACTTTTTATAATGGTACTATATAATACAATTGTATATTACATATCGAAACATCGTAGATGTATTCAGGACTCAATTTCTAGATGAGTTGAATCATGGATTTCTTTTTACTTGTGTTACCCAAGGTAGCCTCTGCGTTGTCGCCAAATCTGCTACATTTTGCAACAATTATGTGCCTTGGATCAATTCCGATATTTTCTTCATGATTTCAAGAAGCTGTAGTAAAATGTTATACTTCTCTGACAAACATAGATAACATTTTCTGGAATAATTAATGTAGGATGCGTGTTCTATTATGGACCAACAGATGTTATTATTGTTAATATTATCGCTGTCTAAACTCTGAGAGCATAAATATCTGTCAGAATTCTTTTTCAAAAATATTTTCAGGCAGGATGGCAACGACTGAAATTTCTTTGCTAGTTCTACTCGATAAGAATTGACCATAGGCTAAACAACAATAATAACATATCATCTCTAGCAATTGAGTGAGTACAAGCCAATGAAGGAACCTCTACGTAATCACTTGGCCTATTAGAAATAGCAGCAAAATCTACTTCATATCCTTAAAAAAGGAAGGACACATTGAATCTAGTCTAGAAGCAATATTCTTGAAAAGTTGTTTCTGCCGTGACGACCCTCCAGTT
>NC_142929.1:55860194-55862694 GCF_046866305.1 Octopus bimaculoides | reverse complement strand
TGAACACACAATAAGAGTGGTAGAGATAACACAAAGCAGCGCTCAAATAGTTGAGAAATTAAACTCCAATCTCTTCATCCAGGCCTAATACCTCGGCATTAAAAGTTAGGTATAAGAACAATCCTTCTTTCTCTCTCACTCTCTCTCTCTCACTCTCTCTCTCTCACTCTCTCTCTCTCACTCTCTCTCTCTCTCTCTCTCTCTCTCTCTCTCTCTCACACTCTCTCTCTCTCTCTCTCTCTCTCTCTCTCTCTCTCACTCTCTCTCTCTCTCAGAGCTAGAATTCGTGCAATGGGGAGCGATGGAACCAAGGCCGCTGGATGGGCACGGGTTGTAGAAGCTCAACGTGGAAATGATTCCATAATTCGATCTGTGGGGAATGCGCAAGGCGATTTGATAAACGAACCCGAGGAGATGTGTCGGACCTTTCAGGAGCACTTTGCCCGGCTTTTAGGGGGGAAGAGCGATGGGCCGGATGGCAGGATGGACCTTAGGGACTTCCTCGCCGGTCTGCCACGTCTCTCGGGGCAGGATGCGGAGATCTGTGAAGGGTCGATCACACCTGAGGAAGTTATTGAGGCCATAGCGGACTGCGGCGGTGGTAAGGCGCCGGGTTTCGATGGTCTTCCCTAAAAGTATGCCAGACTTGTTTGGGAACATACTGGTTAGCGTTTACGCGAACTGGCAGCAGAATGGGTTTATCCCCAGATCTGTTCGCTGGTCAGGAAGGACCCGGACAATGGGGATAATATAGATATTTTTAGGCCCATCACTCTGCTGAACGCAGAGATGAAGATTTTGGCCAAAGTGTTAGCGAAAAGATTGACGCGTGTCGCGGATGGCCTGATCGGAGAGGCGCATACCTGTGCAGTCCCCGGCAGAACCATCCAGGATAATCTTCATTTTATACGCTACACTATAGAAGGGTATGGAAAAAAGAAATCTGGCAAGGGCGGGGCACTGGTCCATTTAGACCGAGCTAAAGCATTCGATAGGGTGGACCATCGGTACCTGGTTTCTGTTCTCGCGCGGTTCGGACTGGGTTTTGGTTTCCTCAGGTGGATCATACAGTTATACGATAACATCGACTCGATCGTTCGGGTGAACGGCTTTCTCTCAAAGTAGTGCAGCATCAAACGGACGGTTCGCCAAGGGTGTCTGCTCTCTCCGCTTTTGTACATGATGGCCCTGGAGTCATTACTGAGAAAGCTGAGCGGCATCCCGACGAATGGAGGAGGTGGAGGATCAGTTACAGCATATGCGGACGACATCACTATCATCGTGACCAAGATGGAGCACCTACATCAAGTAGATGAAACCATTAAGGTTTACGAGACGGTGGCAGGAGCAAAAATTAACCGGGAAAAGTCGGTCGGCTTGCAACTTGGCACCTGGAGGGGCAAGTCGATGCCTTCGAATAGCGTCGTAGGACGCTGGACGGAGGGCCTGATCAAGTTGCTAGGAATCTGGGTTGGCCCAGATCTCCAGATAGAAAAGAACTGGTCGGAAGTTTCGATCAAGATGACCCACATAGTCAGCACCTGGTCTTGGATGTGGATATCCTTGAAAGGGAGGGCGGAGGTGGCCAATGCGTCTCCGGCCTCGCCCTCGTGAAAATGTTCACTTTTCACTTGAAAAGGAAGGTGGGGCTGGAAAAGAGGTGTTTGTCAGAGAGTGAATTTAAAAAACGATGGACGCGTGTAGCACGCATGTTGGGAGTGAAAGGCCCTGTGTGAGCACGCTTGTGTGACTACCAGTAAGTCGGTGCTAAAGACAGGGCTCGTGGAGTCGGAGCATACCTGTTTTGAACACCTCATCGTGTGATTTATTGTTTGTGATTTATTCTTTGTAATTTATTGTTTGTAATTTATTGTGTTGTAATTCAGTCGATTTCATTGTATTGTCCCCTCTATGTTGGCCCGCATGGATAATAAAAAAACAAATCCCAAAATCTAATCAGTTCGTGCCAGTCACGAGGCCAAATATCCCTGAAAGTTTCATTGGAATCCATCCAGTGGTTCTTGAGATATCTTGTCCACGGCCAAACAAACAAACAAACAAACACAACTGAACAACAGTACCTCTGCCTTCGCTAAGGCAGAGGTAATTAGCTAAAAATAAAAAAAAAAGATATAGAGGAGAAATTTTAGTCGTTGACTCAATGATAATTTAAGTAAACAGTAGTGTATCAATTTATAAATTTCGGTGAGAAGAAACAGAATTTTAATCGTGGTGGAGTGGGGCCTCGGCTGTAGAAATGTAAAACGGTAAATTTTAAAATCGTATGGTACAGCTGTCTACTTTTTGTGTTAATATCACAGACCTGAAGTCGGATAACTAAAGCTATCGGCACGGGTCTTTCTCCAAAAGTGCTTAGCAACGGTGCTAAACGTATAAGCTATCAAGATAAATATCTTTGTGTAATAGAGTAATCAAGATTTGTTAGGTAACCAGCAAGAGGAGAGACTTATGATAATCTTGTAATTGGAGGTGGGAGCCA
>NC_142929.1:55787694-55855194 GCF_046866305.1 Octopus bimaculoides | reverse complement strand
GGTCTAATGTCACTCAAACACTACGATACCCCACAAAAATGCAAGAGGACGAATAGTTCAACTAATGACTTTTCAGATGATGTAAAACTTGCCACCATTATATACTAAGAAGATATTTTAACTGTTTTTTGTTTTTTATGTGCGCATGGTAGTCTCATTTTCGTAAAATGTGCTCAGCAGTCCATGCTATGTAAGTGCATATCTGAGCGCTTTATGGGTTAAGTATTCATTACGCAATTTCTTATCTGAAGAAGATCTGTTTAATAATGATACTTCCGCCGTGACACGATAAATACCTTGGAAGCATATTTGTTTATTATGAAAGTTACTATAGGACGGCGAGCTAGCAGAATCGTTAGTACGACGGACAATATGATTTTCTTTCGACGCGTTGCATTTTGAATTCAAATTCCGCCGAAGTCGACTTATGCTTTTGATAAAATAAGTTACAATTCAATACTGTGGTCGATGTTACTGCTCCTCTCCACAAAATTTCAGCGTCGATAGTAGAAAGAATTAGTAATTAACTAAATATAGCAAAGGATTTTCAAGCCGAAAGACATAAATTTGACGCTTTAACTCTACTCTTATTTTAGACCTGTAAACTTTTCTCCAAATCCATAAGGCACAGTGCAAATATGAGATATTTTAACTTTAAGGACTTTAAAGTTGTTCAGTCAAATTTTTGTTTCGCGCCAAAATTTTTTTGTCACAATTTATTTCAACACTAACGAATGTATGACGGCCATTTATGGATGAGTGGATTATGTATGAATTAAATCAATAGGTTATTGATTGTGAAATGCTCGGGTAAGTATAGTACACACACTCATATATATGTATATATAGATACATATTTGTAATATATGTTCACACACACAAACAAATATATGCGTATACATATGCATATATTATATGGCTTCACGTTCTGAGTTCAAATTCTGCCGAGGTTGACTTTTATTTTTCATCATTTTGACGTCGATAGAAAGGTGAATATAGTCGTCTAAGGCGGTGAGCTGGCAGAAACGTTAGCACGCCAGGTGAAATGTTTAGCGGTATTTCGTCTGCCGTTACGTTCTGAGTTCAAATTCCGCCAAGGTAGACTTTTCCTTTCATCCCTTCGGGGTCGATAAATTAAGTACCAGTTACGCACTGGGGTCGATGTAATCGACTTAATCCCTTTGTCTGTCCTTCTTTGTCCGCTCTGTGTTTAGCCCCTTGTGGGCAATAATGAAATAAGAAACGTTAGCATACCGGGCGAAATGCTTAGCGGCATTTCGTCTGTCTTTACGTTTTGAGTTCAAATTCCACCGAGGTCGACTTTGCCTTTCATCCTTTCGGGATCGATAAATTAAGTACCAGTTGCGTACTGAGGTCGATCTAATCGACTAGCCACCTCCCGCAAAAATTCGGGTCCTGTGCCTAGAGTAGAAAAAGATATGTTTTCGTCTAAATTACTAAAAAATGAAAATAACACTGACATCTCATTTTAACAGATATATTTACCAAAATTACATAAAAATATCTTGAAATACTAAAGAGTAAATTTCTTCAATAAAATCGCCATTGGTTTCAACCACGACCTCTAGACGACTTCGGAATCAACTGCAACTCTTCTGGACGGTCTCCTTGTTTAAGTTGTTGAATGCTGCCATAATGCTTGCCTTCAGTTCATCTTTGATGTCACAAGGAGTTGTGTTGGTTTCTCGCTCAACTGCGCCCCACACATAATAATCAAGGGGGTTGCAGTCTTGGGAGATAGGTGGCCAGATGTTAGGGGTGAAGTGGTCGCAGAAATTGTCTGACAGCCATGACTGGGTTCTCCTGTTTGTGTGGCAAGGTGCAGAGTCATGTTGCAAGACACGAGGTCTTCCAGAAGCCACCCTCTTGACCCAGGCAGCACTACCTCCTCCAGACACTTTATGTAGGCCTCGGTGTTGAGTCTGAGGCCTTGTGGGAAGATGAATGGCGGAATAACGTTGCCATCACTAATGATCACTCCAAACACCGTGATGTTGACTGGATGTTTGATTTTTATCACTCTCGGTACATGTTTTGGGGACACGGCTAGCCAACGGTTGGTCTGTGTGTTCACCATCTGTTCGTATTGGATCTTCCTGCTCGAATGCCAAGTAGTACAGCATGTCATTTCCAAATTTCTGGCTGAGTGAATTGCATCATGGTGCTGTATTTATCACAGACGGTGCCCAACTTACCCTACTATACTGCGTAGTCGACAAAATCAAAAACAAATGAAGTGCATGCGTGAAATTAGAAATATAAAATGGCTACAATTTACCCGTCGCGTTCTGTATATATATATATACGACGACGGGAAGACGATTTAGTACAACAAAAAGGAGAATCTTGATGTAATGTTTGTAAAATTTCAACTGTAAATCATTGCGTTCTTCTTTTGTATTGATACTATTTTCTAAAGTTTGTATATACGAACACGTTCATTTTCTATCCACACACATACATACAACAAATGCACACATAAATCCCTCAACTTAATTCTCACAGTTTCCTCCTCTACCAAATTCCACTTTCATAAGATATTTATCTATTCAAGGTGGCAGCAATATAAAATACTCGTCCAAGATTGCGTGCATAGTTCTTGAACCCGGAGCTGTATGGTTGGATGCGAACTTTTTAACCACTTGGCTATGTCAGCACTTCAAGAATCTCGATATGTACGCTGAGTTTCTTTTTAAATATAGACAGAGTAGAATCGACATTCACCTTTAAATGTTGTTACTGTTTACGACTCCAGATCATTATTGTACCTTATAATTTTTTAATTTTATCTAAGTATTACTATGTGATTATATATATCTATAATTATAAATGGCAACTTTGTGTGTTTGTGAATTTGTTACTTTAACTCCTCCGAGACTATCCAACAGACCTTGAAATTTGACACGTGTGTGAGGCTTTATGCCCATGCGGTCACTTATGCACTTGGAATTTTTAAAAAATCGATTTTTAATCAGCATCGAGTTATCAAAAATCGTAAAATTTCGGCATTTTTCCCACTAGCCATCGTGACATCAATTTGACGAAAAATGTTTCATGGGTATAAACAGACAGCTTACTAACGGTTATTTATTTAGCATTTCGTAATTCTTTATTTCAATGCGAATTGTTTTGATTTGCTAAAATTTATTATTTCATTTCGTTGTTTTAATTCCCCAGCATTTAAGGTTTTGAGTAGGTAAGAGCATTTTATTTCTCAAGCAAAATTTAGGCATTTTGCGCACTAGCCGTCGCGACATGAATTTGACGAAATCTGCCCCAAAGCGTAAAATTTTGCCATTCTACGCACTTGTACAAAAATGACGACGACACTGGTTCGCTACCAGACTCTGCTCATTTTTTCGTCCTACCCATTAATAAAGATTTTTAATTTTTGAAAAATGTCGAAATTTGACGAAAAACATGCTTCATGGCTATAAACAAACTTCTTATTAACGGTAATTTATTACCGGGTACCTCAACTAGTATATATATATATATATATATATATATATATATATATATATATATATATATATATATATATATATATATATATATGTTAATTCTCTAAATGAAGTATTAACAGTAACTGCACGATAAAGTGTAGTATATTGCCACTTAAGTGTGGCTGACCCCTAGGGGTGGATGTTACTGTTGCTTTTAGCCCCAGGAGGAGGAGATGTCCTCCTGGGGCTAAAAGCAACAGTAACATCCACCCCTAGGGGTCAGCCACACTCAAGTGGCAATATACTACACTTTATCGTGCAGTTACTGTTAATACTTCATTTAGAGAATTAACATTGCTTGTTTTCACCTTTTCAATATCAGTGAAGAATTTCACTGGAAAAGAACATATAAGGTTTGCCAGGTTTTTGTCTCTCTCACCAAGGTCATCAGCTGTCGAACGCCGACGAAGGGAAATAACCCTGAAATCCGGATACGTTCGTGCTGCTGGTCGAGGTGAGAGGGATAACTCCCTTGGCAAACAGGACACAGTCGTGTGTCGATAAGCCAGCTGGAGGAGATGTCCTCCTGGGGCTAAAAGCAACAGTAACATCCACCCCTAGGGGTCAGCCACACTTAAGTGGCAATATACTACACTTTATCGTGCAGTTACTGTTAATACTTCATTTAGAGAATTAACATTGCTTGTTTTCACCTTTTCAATATCAGTGAAGAATTTCACTGGAAAAGAACATATAAGGTTTGCCAGGTTTTTGTCTCTCTCACCAAGGTCATCAGCTGTCGAACGCCGACGAAGGGAAATAACCCTGAAATCCGGATACGTTCGTGCTGCTGGTCGAGGTGAGAGGGATAACTCCCTTGGCAAACAGGACACAGTCGTGTGTCGATAAGCCAGCTGGAGGAGATGTCCTCCTGGGGCTAAAAGCAACAGTAACATCCACCCCTAGGGGTCAGCCACACTTAAGTGGCAATATACTACACTATATATATATATATATATGTATATATATATATATATATATATATATATATATATATATATATATATATATATATATATATATATGTATATATATATATATATATATATATATATATATATATATATATATATATATATATATATATATATATGTATGTATATATATATATATATATATATATATATATATATATGTATATAATTTTTAATTACTTTGTTATTATTTATCAAGTTTATACTTTTAATTTTGAATAAGCACAGGTTAGAAAGCTCGCTTTGGAACCACGTATTTTCAGGTTCAATCCCACTGCTCGGTATTTTGGGCAAGTAAATTCTACTATAGCCCCGATTTGAGTAATGCCTAGTCAGTGAATTTGGTTGATGGAAACTGCGTATTAGCCCATGGAGTGTGTATGTATTTATATATGTGTGTGTGTGTGCATCTGTTATTGTGATTCTGTATGTATGCATGTGTTTTTGCGTTTATTATTCTCGACCACCGCTTGACAACCGGTGTTTGTTTACGTCTCTCTAACGTAGCGGTTTGGCAAAAAGACCGATAGAATTAAGTGCCAGACTTAAAAATAAGTATTGGGGTCGATTTGTTGAACTAACCCCTTCGAGGCGGTGCTCCAGCATTGCTGCAGACCAATGCATGAAAGAAGTAAAAGATAAGAACAATGACTAAAAAAAAAACAGCAAAAAACAAAAGCAAAAAGAAAAATAAATGAAAAACGTCACAGGTAAACTTGTTTAAATTACTGATTTATATTTTCTTGCTTTATTGCTTCACTTCAGACACTGAATAAAACGTGACTGTTTTCACATACGTGCAACATCATTATATTAACGAGGAGGAAAAACATTCACGATATTACACGTTTCAGAAACTAGACACGAATGCTATTTTAAAATTAGATTTTTAAGGTGTTAGGAAATGCACCGGTGTCATGTTGGAAACCGAAACTATGTGTACTGATCATGATAATTTGGGACGCTAAAACATCGTTTTACTAAATAAATGTCACATGCTAAAATGACAGTATATCTATAAATAGAGAAGAAAATATGGGCTTGATTGCAAGAAATCAAACAGCGTGTTAATAAGCATGCACTCTCGATTTACTTCTTAGTGTATATCCAAGTCATGCTATAAGACAATGGCCCTCAGCCTATTTTTGTACCACGGACCGGTTTCATACGAGACAATGTTTCCACAGCTTAGTGTATTATTACATATATAATTACATATATATTACATATATTACATACTAGCTTAAAAGCTGCACTCCGTGTGGACTTTTAGGCTAGCTTATGCGGAGGTGTAATTGGGACTGCGGCCCAAAACTAAAGGGAGCTAAATAATATGACTATGATACGTCTATAATGACTATGTGCCCCGGTGGTGTTTGATCAGAGGTTAAGGATGGATAAGAATTAATTCTGTAATGTAATCATTCTATTGTTCCAATCCCAATTTGAATTCCATCTGTTGGTTAATTTGTCCCAAAGTTCTTATTTTGACGTAAAATTAACGAAGCGAATGTCATTTATCTCCCATTCCTCTGACGTCAACTGACAAACGTCACCAAAATGGCGTGAATCATCTAAGATTTACCTGCTAGAAATAGTAACCCAAATGCTTTTAAATCAGATCCTAATGCTGGGTATTTAAGAACTAAATGAAGGGCAGATTTTCTATCCCCGGGTCATCTTGATTCCAAAAAGGTATAATATGTCTATGTAGAGCAAACGTAGGCTGAAATACGGGGTTCCCAGACGGACGGACAAAATTTCGCTTTTATTATTATATATATAATTATATATTGCATATATTACCTATATAATTACTCAGCTGAGCCTCTGACACAATCAACCAGTATCCGAAGTTTCAAACTGTTTAGTTAAAAAAAAAATTAATTAAAAATACTGTACTTAGATTGACAAGATCCGTGAAACTACTCTCGTACAACACTGGATATTAGCTATAATATGTACCGAGTTCCCATAATATTTTCTATTTATTTCATACGAAAATCTGAATAAATTACGCTAGTCAAGGGAATCCCAGTATTTAGAATATGGATACTTGCTATCTTTTATTCTTTCAGCTTTTCTTTAACTTTAGCTGCTTCATCATTCAGTGAAGAATATTGTTTTAAACACAGGATAACTCTGATTGTAATGGGTCTGTGAGAAAAGGTGTTCTAGCCATGACCATTTTGTCTTATTCTTCTAGAAAGTAATGAATTCCTAAGTGAATATTATAAAATAATATGAACTTGCATTATTTTTCTTTTCTTGAAGACGGAAATTTCATTTTTCTTTTTGTCAGGAAAATTTGGTTACTCTTTCTAGCAACTCGAGTGACCAGGTAAAGACTCTCTCGTTGACTCGTCTCGTTCCCTTCGTCACTTGTTGTTTAGTCCCGAGTTGGATCTGATTGAACAGATATGATCAAAGACGTCCCAACTGTGACCATTCCGTCTTTCTTCCCAGACATAATGGACTTTACGTGTATATCACAGGATAGAGGTTTTTATATTCTGTATATAAAAAAAAGTTTGGCTACTTTTTCTAGCAGGTCATGCAACCACATACAGACTCCATCGTTGGTCTTTCACAGCTATAATTTTGTTGTTATTTAGCCTCAAATCAACCCTGATACAACAAACGTATCATCAAAGACATTGCAGCCTTCAGCAAACCGTCTTTTTAGGGATAATCTAGGACATTACGTACAATGGGCGTGTGATTTAGGTAGGGGGATACTTTGGCTGCTATTTTTAGCGTGTCGAACGACCAGGTAGAGGCTCTTTCATTGGTTCGATTGCGTGATGAAATTTTTTTTTACACATATATGTATATATATCATCGGCAGAAGTTAGAGAGTAAGTTAAAAGCTGAGAGTTTCGTGTACTGGCACTTATCAAACACGAACTTCTGCCTATTATTAATGTGTATGTGTGTGTAGAGAGAGAGAGAGAGAGAGAGAGAGAGAGAGAGAGAGAATAGGTAGATAAATAGATAGATAGAAACATTCTCATATATGTTGCTATAAAAGCATCTCTGGTTATTAAAGAACGGTTTTATTAGGGGAGATTTTCAGTTTAAATTTTTCTGTTGTCGAAAATTCATCGTTTTGTCAATGGACCCAGAAGTTGCTGTTTGCAAACAAGTGCAGTAATTTTCTTCAGCTGAATACACGTCATTGATTGGTTAAAATTACCCAAATACGACAACTTTAACACGAAATAACTTCTAAAATACAAAGTTTTGTCAAAAACGTTAAGAGTAAACCCTGTTCTACGTGACACCTTCTACCAGTATCCGATGTTTCAAAGTGTTAAAAAAAGTTACATGAGATGGAATACATCCCATTTTTTTTCTTACACACACACACACACACACACACACACACACACACACACACACACACACACACACACACACACACACACACACACACACTTGATTCAGTCCCTTGCAACTTTAAGTTTCGTAAGCTTGAGCCCGACGTGCTAGGTCTCTGTAAGGAACTTACGCAAGTTTAAGAGTTTCTACAACGCCCGCTGCAGACAATTCTTGTCTGCCAACGATATAAATATCTGTACTTTTATGCACCATGCGTCCATGTGAGAGGTCTTCTCATGGTGAATACCCCAATATCCCGCGTTATATCTCATTGTATTTAAATCATTGAGAGATTATCTAGAGACATCACTAATCTGATGGCTTCAATTAATGGACAAGTGTGATATGTTTGGCAAAGCTGACACGAATCACATTGTATATTACCTCTCCAACTCCGCTCTTGGGTGCTGTGTTTTAGTTATCTTACATTTTATTACCTTACTTTATCCGTGGCAAACCATCACGTCACTGAATGCCATCTCACTGTCGGTCACCTGTGAACATGCTGAATTAGACTCACCAACCTATCTATCTATCTATCTATCTATCTATCTATCTATCTATCTATCTATCTATCTATCTATCTATCTATCTATTTGTTTGACTGTGTATTTATTAGGTTGTTTCTTCAAATTATTTTTATCAGATTGCTGACACTGACAATAAACTATCAAATCACACCACAACAATAAAAAAAGCAAAACAAAAAAAAACACCAACAAAAAATCTCACTACTAAAATGATAATGTTAATGCTTAATTTTCTGTTGCTGAAATCAGGTGCCTGGGGTCAAGATATTCCCTCTTACGTTGTGTGTTGACACGAAGTATTTCTTTCCTTCCCCCCTTTTTTATGATTCACGAAACAAAAACAAAACAAAAAGAGAAATGATTGGTTTCTTTCTGAAGTTTTTCTCAAATAAAACAGAAATAAATTGCAATCTTCTATTCAAACATAACGAAAACCACCTCGTTGTTCTAAGATGAAAAGCTTACTAGACAAACACAGTATTGTTGAGTTGACATAGAAAACAAAAACTAAAAGATTGGTAGTACACGTGACCATTTACTGGTCTGAAGAGTTTCTTAATTGGGACTGAATAGAAGAGGACGGTTTTTTTTAAAAATAAAAAGCAAAACCAAACCAAAGCAGACCAAACAAGACGCAAGACATTAAAAAAATAAAGGGGATTGTGGGGGCAAAGGGGAGATATAAAAATATACAATAAAGAAATGGAGAATGTTTTAAATTTGTTTTTCTGACACTTGATCAAAAGACGAAACCGTGAAGTTATCTGAATAAACAAAACATTGTCGCTTGGTATTTTTTTGTAGTTTATCACAAGATTTTGTCTGCTATTTTGTTTTATTGAAATATGCAATAATGCGTTTATAAATGCAGAGAATACCTTCTTTCATTTAGTCTCTCTTCTTTCTTTCCTTTTGTAATTTTTACTGCCTTACTCATTTCCTTTTGCACGTTTTAAGCGGTTATGCATATTCGGGTCGGCCAATCCCATTATCTCCGAATCTATGTTTTGCTATAAATAGCAGATGCAGTAGAAACATGCCAGTGACTTGTATGCAGTTGGTGCAACGAAAATTTTGTCATCAAACAGGCAGGTGTGGCTGTGTGGTTAAGAAGTTTGCTTCCCAACCACATGGTTCCGGGTTCAGCCCCCCCCCCCCTGCATGGCGCCTTGGGTAAGTGTCTTCTACTATAACCTCAAGCCGACCAAATGTACTGGGGTTAATTCATTCGTCTAAAAATTCTTCAAAGTGGTGCCCCAGCATGACCGCAGTCTAATGACAGAAACAAGTAAGAAGATAAAAATGATAAAAATAATAAACATTTTAAGTTAACAGTCTTTGTGTGTTTTTGAATGACTAATATATATTTTCCACGCTGTAATCGTTTTAATTTCAACACATGGTCTCAGATCTAATCAATTGCCTGACGAGTACACCTCCCACATATAAATAGTGAAAAGCCTTGATTTAATATCTGTGTGGTCACAAAAATGAGTTAGTGTTCTCTGATGAAGCTGTATAAAACACTGAAACTAGTCAGGCTGATATCCTCTTTTCTGGAGGCAGAGAGAAAAAACATGTGGTTTAACCACAGTGTCTACTTCTCACAGTGAAGCTAAAAAATGCATGCTCTCTACAAAGAAACCCCCCACCATCCCTGCAATCTATTCCTCCAAACCACTTTGTTATGCTTCTCTTATATGTGTATGTTTATGTGTGTGTGTGCGTGTGTGTGTGTAAATGTAAATATATATGCATCTATCTATTTATCTATCTATCTATCTATCTATCTATCTATCTATCTATCTATCTATCTATCTATCTATCTATCTGTGTGTGTGTATATATATGTGCACATATATACATACACACACACACACACACATATATATATATATATATATATATATATGCTTATATATAAATATATATATGCGTGTGTGTATGTGTATGCGTATGTGTGTGTGTGTATGTGTGTGCGTATGTATGTATGTGTGTGTGTGTGGGGGGGGGGGGGGTGAGCGTGCGCGTGCGAGTGTATAGCTGTCACATGTGGTGTATATTAAAGTTATGTAAATATACTGCTAATAATGATAATAATATAAATGACACAGAGAAAATGAAACGATGTGTTTATGATTTATATATGAGGAAAATATCAAGAGAGAGAGAGAGAGAGAGAGAGAGGGGGGAGTTGAAGTGAGAGGAGACGGATGAAGAAAGTGGTCGTGAAGGAGACGGTGGTTGGTGATATGACGTATATATAAGATTCATATAGCGTACATTAGGAGTTTGGTTGTTAGATTTGTAGGCAGCAACGCACACACGCACACAAACATGCATACATACACGCACATACTCATATAGACACATACACACATACACAGACACACACGCACAAGTGCACACCTGTTATGATTCACCGTTCTGAAGTGGGCGGAAGGGGTAGATCTGCGCGAAAGAACAAATATTTATAAGCCTTTTTCGTTTTTCAAAGGTTCCCAGCCGTTGTTATGAAACTTGACTTTACCATCTTCCGCCATTAGTTGATACAGTTATACCTAGAGTCTTTTTTTTAAATATGTTTTCCTCTCAGTTTGTCTCCTTTTTCTTTCTTCCTTTCTTTCTTTCTTTCTTTCTTCGTTCAATTGTTTATTTTACTTCTTGTACATGAGTTGTTGTTGCTGGCACTCCGTCGCTTACGACGTCGAGGGTTCCAGTTGATCCGATAAACGGAACAGCCTGCTCGTGAAATTAACGTGCAAGTGGCTCAGCACTCCACAGACACGTGTACCCTTAACGTAGTTCTCGGGGATATTCAGCGTGACACAGTGTGACAAGGCTGACCCTTTGAATTACAGGCACAACAGAAACAGGAAGAAGGAGTGAGACAAAGTTGTGGTGGAAGAGTACAGCAGGGTTCGCCACCATCGCCTGCCGGAACCTCGTGGAGCTTTAGGTGTTTTCGCTCAATAAACACTCACAACGCTCGGTCTGGGAATCGAAACCGCGTTCCTACGACCGCGAGTTCGCTGCCCTAACCACTGGGCCATTGCACCTCCTGTATATGAGTAATTTTGTCAATATGTACAAATTTATAGATTCTTATATAGTACGGCAAATCAACTGAGCTTGATTTGAAACCGAATTAATTTCACTGAATTGTCGATGCCTTCCACAGATTTGTTTTAGATCAGTATAAATTTATGGCCAAAATCGTTCCAACCATTCAAATCCCATTTTTAACATTTTTTAATAAACTAACCGCATTCTCCAATAGCATCCTTTATTCACCAGACGAAGGTGTGATTTGAAGATTCATGTATTGCGAATTGAGGAAAAAAAAAAAAAGAAAAAAAAAAAGACCATCCCCGAACTCAGCAACATTGGCATTTCAGAGTGAAATAAAACAAAAGCTGACCTCTTAAACGGTGCATTCAGGTTTTCTTTCTTAGGTACTTCGCTTTTTGTGTTTAGACAGACCGATACACTTATGAGTATCGTTTGTTCTCAGCTCAAAAACGCACACATATACGTATGTAAAGCGCACGTATAGGGGGGGGGGGGCACAATAAGGACTTTTTACTGCATTTTTGACTTCGAGAAGAAATATATTTTTTTACAAATGTTCACGACCTTACTAAAACTATATTAGCTGAGCAAATGTCCTTTTCTAAATGCATTAAAAACATCATAACAATCTGAACACTGTTTCAGGAAATTTACACCGTTCTCTTTGAGCATACAAAAGACAAATACATATGCAAAATGGTCTATTTATACCAAGAACAACATGGAAACGGAAAAAATGCTATGAAAGTATTTGGTATTAAGTGTAAGTTTCGCAATTGCCAAACATCAATATCGATATCAAATTAGAATATTCACTTATAAGGTAAGCAGTATCTGCTATTAGCTGCCGTATATCGGAACAAGAGCACATGATGACGACTAGCTATTCAGAAGCAGCTTGTTTCGACCCCACAACTTGGATATGCTCTCAAGATTTTTTTTGTTTTTTATGCGCCCTTTTAAAGCCTAGCCAGGCTCATGGGCCCGGTTTCCCGGTTTCTATGGCGTATGTGTTCTTCTCCCCATCGCAGCGTTACTCAAGAAACAAGAAGAAAGAGTGAGAGAAAGTTGGGGCGAAAGAGTACAACAGGGGTCACCACCCCACCCCCTGCCGGAGCCTTGTGGAGCTTTTAGGTGTTTTCGCTCAATAAACACACACAACGCCCGGTGTGGGAATCGAAACCGCGATCCTCCGACCGCGAGTCCGCTGCCCTAACCACTGGGCCATTGCGCCTCCACGCTCTCAAGATTTACTCCACAAACACACACACATTTTCCCCAGTACCCTTCATTATAATTATATTTGTGAGTGTGCGTGCGTATTTCACACGCACACTCGCTCATACACAAACACACATTTTGTTTATGTTCTGCAATAAAAATGATACTACTTTATATTGGGAGTAAATATAGTCTTGTTATCTATCTATCTATCTATCTATCTATCTATCTATCTATCTATCTATCTATCTATCTATCTATCTATCTGTGTGTGTGTATGCGTGTACGTGTGTATGTGTGCGCGCACGCGCGCGTTTGTTTGTACGTGTGTATATTGTTTACATTTACTTATAGTCTTCAAAGAATGAAGTCCAGCTTCGGGGTAAAGGGACGGAATTCAACATCTAAATTCCAAGAATTTTTCTGACGCACCGACATGCACACACACACACACACACACACACACACCATGCATGCACACGCACACACACACACCCACCCACACACACACCGTGCATGCACACGCACACCCACACACCCACACACACACACACACCGTGCATGCACACGCACACACACACACACTCGCACAAATTTCGGCTCTTACTTAAAACTATGGATTTTGCCTCATACATACAGATCTTAATAAATATATAAATGACTTTCAAATTTTCAAACATTCGCCTTTTTTCTTAGAATAATTAATTTTTACTGTTATATTCAATTTGCAGTCAATGCTCTTCAGACGAATAGATGTATTTGAAAAGAAATCAGAACACTGCATTCTTTTTCTAGGTTAGCATTGATCAGGCATGCCTTTGATCAACGACATTTCAGCTGTAACCATCCATTCCACTTATCTAAGACAGTAGAATGTAATTTGAGATGGATTTTGCTAATGTATGTGCCAAGTCGAACAATGTCGAAAAAGTTTCTCCGTAAGTTCCATCTCCTTGTTCTTTCTACAGTTACTGAAATTTAAACTTATTTCATCCTTCTAATCCAATGATTCTCAATCAGTGTCCATATGGCCCTTGAGGGTCCACATAAGATTTTATTGCTAAAATTTATGTGCAATAAACTGGTTATACTTCTACAACACACAAAATATTATAACAATTTTTTAATGCAGATCCTAATAATATTTAATTATAAAAATATATGATTTTCTAAACATCAAATGGCTCTGCGGGTCCATCCGAGTAAAATAAGAGTCAAAGGGATCCTTAGGTAAGAAAATGGTTGAGATGCACTGTTCTAATGCCTTCCTTGGTTTAATGATATTCGCATATTTATAAGACATTCTAAGGTGGCGAACTGGCAGAATAGTTACCATGCCAGACAAAATGCTTAGTGGAATTTCTTCCGGTTTTACGTTCCGTGTTCTAATTCCGCCGAGCTTGACTTTACTAGCCATCCTTAAGGAGTCAATAAAATAAACACCATCGAACAGAGGGATCGATGTAAGCAACCAAAATTTCAGGTTTCGTGCCTATATATATTAGAAAGGGTTATACAGGTTCCACATGATTGATTTTCTATGAAAACAGATTGCTTTTTGGTTTCTGTTAATTGTAGAAGATATGAACTTTTAGAAAACAGAGCAAGTGCAAAAAAATAAATAACTAAAAACCAACAACAATAAAATAAAATATTGGACTAATTTCTTTACTTACAATAAGGCTTCAAAATTTTGTTTCGAGATAACGCAGTTGGCAGTTAACGCTGTGAAGTTTTGTGGAGATCTTTAACCTTTTGCCTGTCCAGGCTATCTGAGAAATACAGGACATATTTCCCTGGTGGCCATGCACCATATTTCCAATTTGTCTTTCAATTAACAGAGTAAGTTGGGACTTATTAAAGGGAAACTTTGTATTACTCACAACGTATGAAACAAAAGCCAATAATAGTCTGAAATTAAGCACGGACATTTAGGACAAACTTATAAAAATGTTTTGGACTGCTAAACTTTTTCATCTGACCAGTTTAACATGCACACTCACACCTACAAATTATGTATGTATGTATGTATGTATGTATGTATCGTAGATAGGTAGGTAGGTAGGCACGCATGGATGAATAGATGGATGTGTTTGTGTGTGTATGTGTGTGTACGAGATACAAATATACATTGAAAAGTTGTAAATTATGTCAAAACTTTTGGTTTCTTATATTACCTAACCTAGATAAGGCGGCGAGCTGGCAGAATCGTTAGCACTCCGGGCTAACGGTTATATAGTATATTATCAGAGAAATGAGTCTCAGTCATCCGTTTGTATGTGTGGATGGAAAGATGACCTGAAGTTTAGACATTATTGAATCGTAATGTTAACCTTCTTTGTAATGATTTCATGTAGTACAGTCAATTATATCGATCTCAGTACTTGAAATGAGGAAAAGTTAAATTGGCCTCGTCGAGATTCGATTTCAGAAAGTAAAGAGGTTTTACTAAATACTTCATCTGTAAATCCGAATTAGTAATAAGGTTTTCTAACAAAGACACAAATTCTCAAAGAAAGCTGAAATCGGTTACATGGACTTCAGTGTACAACCCGTACTTATTCTATCCATCTATCCATCCATTCAATCATCCATTCCTTCATCTTCTCCGTCCACTATTTATGGGAGGGTCCACTATTTCTGAGAGTAGAGTCCTAAGGAACCTCCTCCTTAGGGTCCAGTCAGAAGCAAATGTCATTAATCCTTAAAAGCTGTTCCCTCTTGGATTCCTTTTAGGGTCCCGAGACACATATACTTCGTGTCCCCATCCACGCCTCCCAGAACAAGTGACAGGTTCATTACTGCTTATATCTGCATTGAGTGGAGACTGTAGTATAGTTTTTGAACGGACCTCTCTATCTAAGGACCAAACACGTCTCTTGTTAATCCGTGTGACAGACGATGCGGTATTGCTGTTTTCTTGAACCTCTTTCATAATGGTTTTATTCACACCATGCTCTAAGATAGTATTTATACCTGATCCGCGAACGAACAACTATTTATTTTATCGAATCCAGAAAAAAGACAAAATACGGATTTATCAGCAAAATTGAACTCCTTCCATTGTGAGAAATGCATATTCTCTCAAGAGGTTACAACGACTAAATGATAAAGCGAAATGTAAATAACTCATTAATACAAATGCTGTAGGAAAAAGCTTTCCAAAATTAAACAACAAAATAAAACATTTCAAGATAAATTATTTTGTATATATGACATATTTAAAGTGTTTCGTTGAAAAACTAAAAGCTGTAGTTTTCGCCAGACAAAGAAATCTCTTTATAGACTTATTGTGTCATACTTTTAATATATGTCTGTAAAGGGATTTTTCTCGGACGAAAACTGCAGATTCTGGCTTTTCAATGATATACATGCATTGTGTTACAAAGAGAATAATTTTACTCTATAGCTACTTATTTTGAATAATTCAAATGACGTCATTGCAAACCAGTATGTCCCATTCGACTTCGTTTCGGAAGTGACACGAGTATGTGATACTGAAAAGCCACAAGAACGGCGAAATGCACATCTGTCGTACTCGTAGTCAATTTCGGAGCGATTTAGTTTTACCAGCTCTGAAGTACTCGCACGTTGCATTTTTTTTTAACACAATACGTTATAGAAGGACTTTTTCCGGAAGAAAACTGCAGCTTTTGGTTTTTCAATGATACACATACTTAACGTATGTCATATAGATAAGGATTTTACTCAAGAGCTGCTTCTATATCATAATTCAAATTTTAAGATAATTTTTTGGTTAAGAAGGTTCAATAAATTTGCCTTCCAGATAATTTAGTTGGCAGTTATTTGTAAAGAAAAGATATTTAAATAGATTGTTACAGCCAGACTTTTTTCTTCCGTTTGACCATTTTGATACATAAACGCACACATACACACTCACCCCTCTCACACATATATAATGAACTAAAGATATACAGTGAAAGGTTGTAAATCTTGACAAAACATCTGGTTTCTTTAATTAGGGTATTAGATAAGCTCGTAGACGCTACACACGATATTCGTGTTTTTAGAACTCTTCTTCATCATTAGTTGATAGCAATTGTATATGTGGTTGATTGTATATTGTAGCAATTGTAGTTGAAAGTAGCTAATGTATATTCCGTTTCTACGTCTGGATAGTAACAAACCTGGACGTTCAAACAGTATGTTGATTTATAATATTGATATCGCTCCTTACAATTTATAGTGCTTGACTGGTATTTTATTTTCAACGTCCCAACACAGAAATAATGAAAAGCACAAATCGACCACGACAGGACTTGATCTCAGAGCATAAAGAGTTGTTGCCAAATACCTATTATGTTAAATTAGTTCTATAATAATTCTTTCTGCTAGAATTATAAGGCCTGAAATTCGTGTGCGGTAGGTGATTGATCACTCTCAGTTTCAGCCGATATTTATTTTATCGAGAAGAAAAGTTGACCTCGGCGAGGTTTGAACTCAGAACCAGAAGAAATATCAGTAAGCATTTTGTTCGGCGTTTTAACGATTCTGCCAGCCCACCGACTTTTAAATCTGTAACAATCTTTAACATAGGCCAAAGGCCACGAATTTGATGGGAGGGGAATCAATTGATTATTTCGAATACTATACTTGTCGAGTAGATCATTTTATCTACCTTGGAAGGATTGGAAGGCAAAACCGTAATTTATCAACGACATTAAACTCTTTCTATTGTTAGACCTGCGTGGTTTATGTACGGTTACTTCACTAGCAAAGTAAAAATATGTGTTCATATTAATGGAAATACTGCAGAACAAAAGGTAACATTTTATAAAGATGATCATTCAAATATTCACTCCGTTATTAGCATCCCATGATTCCTCTCAAGAAAATGTAAGACTTGTATCGTCCCCCCTCCAGTAACGTTACGTATTTGTACACACAAACACACGCGCGTGTGCACACACACAGACACACTACACACATACATACATACACAAACACACACACATACACTTTTGTTTCTTCTACTGCGATGATTTATCAAATTAACTCAAGTATTTTTTTTTACCGTAAAGGGGATAATATTTAGACGTGTCTTTGTACTAGACGCTAGATTATCGCAGATTAAGTTCCCCGACATAATGGTACCATTCTGGAGCAAAGTAAACTGAACCAAATAGAGTGAAGTGTTTTGCTCAAGGGCATGACGCAACGCAAGCATTTTCAATTCGAAGTTAGACGCAGTTACCTAACCCACTTGACTTTTGCTCCTGTCTCTTTCTCTCTCTCCTCCCTCTCCTCTTCTCTGTATCTAGCTTTCTCTCACACGCGCCCGCACACACACTCACACACCGGGCTTAAGCTGCACGATTTATATTTCATTATACCGTAATTGCTTCCCCTCTGTCTCTTCTGCTTTTCATTTTGCTCTATTTTTTTTCTTAGTACGTTCTAATCCTCCTCACTACCCCCACCAACCAATTATAAATATTCTCTTTCTTACATTTCCTGTTCCTCTCAAACCTCCCTAACTGCATTTGACTGTACATATTTGCTATTTTGCATTCCACTTGCACGTACCTCAATGTCTCCTGTCTGGTATTAAATTTTAACTATGTTTTTCAGTAATTTCCCTGCTTCCATTTATTAAGCAAGATCTAACATGACATAACGGCGATTCTTTTCTGTTTCGGTCTATTCTTTCATTTTTCTTCTTACTTTCTTTTGTATTTTTTCTTATTATCCATTGATGCGTTTAAGAAAGCCTGAAAATTATCACTGTATCACATGGTTCCGGGTTCAGTCCCACCGCGTGACACCTTGAGCAAGAGTCTTCTACTTTAACCCAAAGCGGACCGAACCTTGCAAATGGATTTTTCAGATGGATTTTGTGTAGAAGCCCTTCGGATATTTTTTTTTTTTGTTTTCCATTACTTGTTTCAGTCATTTGACTGCAGCCATGCTGGAGCACCACCTTAAAGGGTTTTAGTCGAAGAAATCGACTCCAGGATTTATTCTTTGTAATCCTAGTACTTTTTCTATCGGTTTCTTCTGCCGAACCGCTAATTTACAGGGACATAAATACACCAGCATTGGTTGCCAAGCAATGGCGTGGGGACAAACGCAATCATACAGACAGACAGACACACACACACACACACACACACACAAATACATACATGAATATGTATATACATACATATATATATATATATATATATATATATATATATATATATATATATATATATATATATATATATATACGACGGGGTTCTTTTAGTTTCCGTCTACTAAAATCTACTCGCAAGGCTTGGTCGACCCAAGGTTATAGTAGAAGTCACGAAGTGTGTATATGCGTGTGTATATGCGTGTGTGTGTGTATGTGTGTGTGTGCGTGTGTGTTCCGCCACCACCTATTGACAGCCGGCGTTGGTTTGTTTACTTACCCATAACTTAGCGTTTCAGCAAAAGAGAACGATCACATAAGTACCAGACTTACGTACTGGGGTTGATTTCGTCGACTATAACACTTCAAAACAGTGCCCCAGTATGGCTGCAGCCCAGTGACTGAAACAAGTAAAAGCTGAAATATAACGGCTCGGAACTAGTCGAACTAAGACGTGGGAAGCAGGCTTGACCGCGTGGCCAGACACAGGCATGGCTGTGTCGTTAAGAAGCAGTTTCGGGTTCAGTTTCACTGCGCGGTATGTATATATATATATATATATATATATATATATATATATATATATATATATATATATATATATAAATATGTATGTGTATGTGTGTGTGCGTGTCCTTGTGCTTGTCCCACACCGCCGCTTGATAACAATTGCTGGTTTGTTTACGTGCCCTTACTTAAGCAGTCCGGCAAAATATATCTATAGAATAGGTACCAGTACCAGTTTTAAAAATGAATACTAGGATCGATTTATTCGACTAACACCTTCAGGGTGATGCTCCAGGATGACCACAGTCCTATGACTGATACAAGTGAAAGATAACTGATAAATTACCGTGATCCACTCGTTCTGGTTTATCAGTGTGACGATGTAGGCAGGGTATTCTGAATAGCTACAAGGAAAATATCGAAATGAAATCCAATAATAGAAAGTAAATGATATTAAAGAGATGTCAAAATTGTAAACGTTTTAAAATATGAGAAAATGACGAAGTATCGTTATCAACTAGGTTACAAGAAAAAACACAATCGCTAATACAAAATAAGATAAGTATTGTATATTAGATCACAAGCGCAAAGTTCTTTACAAAAAATTTAAAAACCAAATAAAAGCCTTTAGTACCAAAGCTTAAGGAGAGTGAACTAGACTAGTTGCCTTGAAGTTATATATACAAACTTAAGTACATTTATATAAGACTTAAGACACAGCCGCCAAACGTGATACTCATATACATGACATTATAATTCGAAGTTAAACGCAGTCACCTAACCCGCTTGTCTTTTGCTCCCCTTTCTCTCTCTCTCTCTCTCTCTCTCTCTCTCTCTCTCTCTCTCTCTCACACACACACACACACATACACACACACTCGCTAACTGGACTGAAGTTGCATGATATATATT
Organism: Octopus bimaculoides; assembly: GCF_046866305.1. NCBI lineage: Eukaryota > Metazoa > Mollusca > Cephalopoda > Octopoda > Octopodidae > Octopus > Octopus bimaculoides. The sequence goes on along the minus strand of NC_142929.1, from coordinate 55,834,934 downwards.
TAATAGGGAACCAAACTAATCTGGTTAGTAGTCTTAGTTGGTATTCACGAAAGGCATAAATTCACCACAACTATCTTGTATGCTTGCCCAAAGTATGAAAACACAATACAAAGAAACAAAGATCAACGATGTTTTCTTTTAACTGTTAGCCATACTGTATTTTCCAGTATAAAGTCGAATTTTTCTCATAAAAATTTACAGCAAAAAAGGTTAAGTCGACTAGTACAACAAGGCGACTTTGGAGAACCGAAAATTCCATGAATGAACAGCAGAATTTGGAAAGATGGTGTGAATGTTTACACTACATGTTTACACTGAATAATACATCGATTACATGCCGGAAATTATGATATATATATATAGTGATACTTTTATGATATATCATAAACTAAAATTTCAATGTAAACTTATGAAAAGCAAACTGTTACGTAGCTATTAAACTGAAATTACGTTAGAAAACTTTCCAAGAGTCAACAAATGTGTGAATTATTGATTTCATTGATATATTGTTCCTGATTTTATTGATATATTGTATCTGATTTCCTTGATATATTGTATTTGATTTTATTGATATATTGTACCTGCTTAAAAGATAGCGGTATCTATAGCTACTTTTTGCTTTCTTACGAAGGACACAAGTGGTAAAATACGAACACTGAGGTCAGCTTTGCCCTTCATTCTTTCAGGGTTGATAAAATAAGTATCAGTTGAACACTTGGGTCGATGCAATCGACTAAGCAGCCTTCCCCCGAATTTCAGGCCTTGTGCCAATTGTAGAAAGGAAAAAGAATTACGCTTTTTCTTTTGAACATAAGACCACAGATATGTAGAAGACATATACATTTGATAAAGCAACCTAAGTATGTACCTAGTTGTTGCACTAGTTGAAATGTTTTTTAATTCGTCGAAATTAATTATACTACCAAGAATTTACTACGGTGATCTACACATCTTCCATTCCATTCATGAACTCGTCATAAATCCAGTTTTTTGGTTTCAAGAAAATATAGCATTGTAGGGCAGGATTCGTGACGGACGAACTGTAGACAGAAACTTCGCTGCGGGCTAGCTAGGGAGTTGGTCAGCAGGAAAAGAAAAGGGACTTCCGGTAGGAGAAGGAAAACAAAAGAATGTCAACAGTGAATGTGAAACGAATCTTGAGTGAACTGACGACTTAAGCCTTGATGTACGTAAAATAATAAACCTTTGATAACTGTATTCTCGTCTCCACTGGTTTGTTTGCGTATAGTTCAACAAAGCTATAACATGAACACAACACAGCACAGCACACACACACACACACACACACACACACACACACATGCAAGCATATAGAGTTGTCACTCGCAAGCGAGTATGACTTGCCGGCATGTTCTATCTTTTCGCTAATTGTTTTAACGGTGCGAGTACGCACGGTTACGCCCTCTCGACTCTTTCACCATTGCCTCAGTGGAACGTTTGAGATATGACAACTAAACGAAGAGAAGACTGTACCAGCGGTAGGCAGGAACTCATTTTTCCGTTGAGTGAACTAGAAACAACATGAAATAATGTATCTTATTCAAATACACAATGCACCGCCCGATCTGGGGAATGAACCCAGTACCTTATAATCGGGAACCTAAAATACTAAGCGTTAGATCATACACCTACGCGCGTGTACGACCAGGTTCCCGTGGTTTTATGGGTTTTTCCACGTGTAACCTTTCCTTTTTCGAAGCGCCTCCCCCTTTGGGAGTTCTACTTATTTATTTATCTATTTATTTATCTATTTATTTATTATACCTTTCTCCGTTTTCTTCCTCTGTTTAGACGAACTTTCCTACCTTTTCGGACAAAACCTTTTGTAACCTTCGTCCTGTCTTTGTCCTTATATGTTTTTAATTGATATTAGCCCTTGTGGCCAATAAAACGAATTAATTATTAGATTCGTATTGAGAAACAATGAGTTAGCAAAATAATCGGCATTTATTTGTGTCATTCTGTTGTTGAAAATCATCTTTACTTAGAATATTAAATAACTGATGAGTGAAATAAATTGGACTTCAACACCGTTTTCTCAGTCACATAGAATGATGTTTAAAGCCTGTTGACGAAGTTGACAAAGACACGTTTTATCATTCCAACTTCTGTGTTACAAATATAAAAAAACAAAAAACAAAAACAAAACATAAATAACAGAAAACATAGATAAACTAAATGGCAAAACCTTGTTGTAAATCTCTCATAGACACGACATAAAAATCTACCTTTAGCCAGTTACGACGCTTATAGCTTGTAATTCTAACTTCAGAGAGATAATAAAAATAAGTCTGGATTAGATTTACGGAAGCCAGTCGTTTCTAAAGACTCATAAAATAAAACAGTTTTGGCAGATGGTTTTAGTTTCATGCAAAAACTTCGAAGTTGTTTTAACGCTGCTGCTGTCCCTGTTTGACTTTCCACTGATTATTACATCGACGGAAGAGAGGGGCGCCCCCAGTTATAAGAATGGCTCATAACAGAGAAATTACCGCCAGCAGAAGTACATCAGAAATGACGTCTAAAATTGCTTGTGAAAATGCCTCGCACGTGTGTATATGTATACGTATCTAAGTGTGAATATATGAATGTATTGTGTTATGTTAGAGTGCTTCCTCTTCCTCCTTTCTTCATTCCTTACTCTCTTCCTTATACTTGCTTCATAATTTCTCTGCTCTTATTTTCTTAATGCACAATAATCATTTTAATAGTTCTCTGATAAATTCAACCTTTTATGTATTACGAACCAGGCTATTTTTCATCTATCTATCTATCTATCTATCTATCTATCTATCTATCTATCTATCTATCTATCTATCTATCTGTCTGTCTGTCTGTCTGTCTGTCTGTCTGCCTGCCTGCCTGCCTGCCCGCCTGTCTGTCTGTCTGTCTGTCTGTCTGTCTGTCTGTCTGTCTTTCTCTCTTTCCCCCTCTCTCGATCTATCTCTTTATTTATCTCTCTTTATCCATCCATCCCTCCATCCATCCACCCATCCATCCATCCATCCATCCATCCATCCATCCATCCATCCATCCATCCATCTATCTATCTATCTATCTATCTATCTATCTATCTATCTATCTATCTATCTATCTATCTATCTATATTTATTCGATCCTTTACTCATAACTCCTCCATCTCGATAATGGGCTTCATAACCACCAGTGAATAAATAATTGCGAATTGGGAAGAAGGAGGTGTCCTCAAATAAGAAGTAGTCTTATGATGAACCGAAGCCAAATTACAGCTTCGATTCATAATGATGAAAGTTCATTTTAAAAAATGATGATAATGCATTTCAGGAAGTTATGTAAAGCACAACCTCTAACATCTTAATATTCAAGATATTTGTATAGCGTAAAAAAGCGAAAATACCAGCATACTTGCAAATCAAGGCGAGCACTATGCGAGGGGGTACGCTTTACTCTTTACTCTTTTTTACTCTACTCTTTTACTTGTTCCAGTCATTTGACTGCGGCCATGCTGGAGCACCACCTTTAGTCGAGCAAATCGACCCCAGGACTTATTCTATGTAAGCCTAGTACTTATTCTATCGGTCTCTTTTGCCGAACCGCTAAGTTACGGGGACGTAAACACACCAGCATCAGTTGTCAAACGATGTTGGGGGGGGGGACAAACACAGACACACACACACGCACACACGCACACACATACCCCCCCACATATATATATATATATATATATATATATATATATATATATATATATATATATATATATATATATATATATATACATATATATATATATATATATACATATATACATATATACGACAGGCTTCTTACAGTTTCCGTCTACCAAATCCACTCACAAGGCTTTGGTCGGCCCGAGGCTATAGTAGAAGACACTTGCCCAAGGTGCCACGCAGTGGGACTGAACCAAGAACCATGTGGTTGGTAAACAAGCTACTTTCCACACAGTCACTCTTGAAAAGTTCCTAGTTTCGGGTAAAAGAAAATACAGGACGATCAGTTGATTATGATTTTATTTAACATATTCCCCTCTCAGATTCACACACTTATTGCAGCGATCCTTCGGTTTTTCTGAGCCCTGTAAAAGAACTCGGAATGTTGGACCTCTAACCAGGCCTTTCGTGACATCCTTAAAGCCAGGGACTTTTCATCAATTCCTCGTAGAGTAGAAATACTTATTTCTAGAGTAAAAGTAAATACTCTTGATAAAGCAAGTCAATTACGACAGTTTGTTAAAAAAAAATGGCTGTGTGGTAATTAGCTTGCTTACCAACCACATGGTTCCGGGTTCAGTCCCACTGCGTGGCACCTTGGGCAAGTGTCTTCTTCTATAGCCTCGGGCCGACCAAAGCCTTGTGAGTGGATTTGGTAGACGGAAACTGAAAGAAGCCCGTCGTATATATGTATATATATATATATGTATGTGTGTGTTTGTGTGTCTGTGTTTGTCCCCCCCCCCCCCCCAACATTGCTTGACAACCGATGCTGGTGTGTTTAGGTCCCCGTAACTTAGCGGTTCGGCAAAGAGATCGATAGAATAAGTACTAGGCTTCCAAAGAATAAGTCCTGGAGTCAATTTGCTCGACTAAAGGCGGTGCTCCAGCATGGCCGCAGACAAATGACTGAAGCAAGTAAAAGAATAAAAGAGTAAAAGAAATGATAATAAAAAAGAGACAAGAAAGTAAGAAATGCATTTTTGTGTGAAACAATAAAGCGAGATAGATATTATTCAAAGTTTGTCTAAGAAGTTTGTTTTTTTAATAAACTATTAAGGCGTAGGTGTGGCTGTGTGGTAAGAACCTTGCTTCCCAACTATATGGCTCAGGTTCAGGCCCACTGCGTGGCACCTTGTACAAGTGTCTTCTACTACATATCCATGGGCCGACCAAAGCCTTGTGTGTGGATTTAGTGAACGGAAACTGACACAAGCCGTCATATATATATGTATATAGCTATGTGTGTGTGTGTGTGTGTGTGTCTTTGTGTCTGTGTTTGTTCCCCCACCACCGCTTGATAACCAGTGTTGGTGTGTTTTCGTTCCCGTAACATAGCGGTTCGGCAAAACAGTCCGATAGAATAAGTACTACACTTGAAAAAAAAATGCCCAGGTGTCGATTTGTTCGACTAAAATGTTTCAAAGCGGTGCCCCAGCATGGCTGCAATGAAATGACTAGAACAAGTAAGAAGATAAAAAGATTTTAAAAAGATTTTAAAGAAATCCACATTGTATCTTTTTTTTTTTACTTAAAATAATTGAAGATTCTCTTTTTAAATGAAGGAAAGAATACAGCACTTTTGCTTTGCCTTAGGTTTATGTTGGACAGTGTACCACGGATGTCCTTTTCCCAGTAATACAACCGGAGGAGGAGATCTTAGAGCTCTGTGGTTTGGCAGTCGCTTGCAGGCCTGAAATTACGTTTGACGCCCTGGCCAATAATGGATGAGAAATTTGTGACCAGTGTTTGTTCTCCGTTCGTCTGTGCATTCAGTACATTTAGTATGTTTTTCCGTCCGTTTGTGTATTACTATTAGTTTTGACTTTTGAAAGTATATATATAAAAAATGGTATAAAAGAGATTCTGTCAACAAGACGAGATTTCTCAATGAGTTCAGTGAGGAACTTAGCTTCAAGATGGGATTCCTCCACGACGCGATTACCAATCTCCTACAGATTGTTATATTAGATTATCTTTATACTTTTTCAAGTTTTGGCCATACTGGGGCACCACCTTGCACATATCGATCCCAGTACTTATATATTTTTTTTATTTTGAAGTTTGCTACTCATTCTATCGTCGCTTTTCGTTTCAAACTGTTTCGTTATGGGGACGTAAACAGACCAACACCGCTTGTGAAACGATGGCGGCGGAGGGATGGCAAACACACACAGACACAAAGATCCAAAGAGACATTATATATATATATATATATATGCAGGTAGTGCACACCGGCTCTTCCCCGAGAAAAGCTCTGTCCAGAAACAACACCCCTCACTACTCTGAGTAGTGCACATTGTCGAACTTCCCCATCAATGACCCTGAATTGTGCCACATGACCTATGTTGTATATGAGATCATCTGTGGCAAATGTGGCGCATCCTACATAGGAAGCACGACAAGAAAAATTCACATATGCATTAAGATACACCTATGGAAATGCCAGACCCGGGAATTCACAGTGCACATCAAGGCAACACAGCGAACAAAGGCAACCTTAGAATCTCTGAGGCCATCCTCATAAACCAAAAGCAACTCAAGATCAAAACAGATGAGAGTTACAGGAAGTTAGTTGGTTCCTATAGCAACACCTTTCCGCGCATGTCCACTCCACACACACACTCACAGACGCACATCGGCAACATTCGTCTATTTCTTGAAAATGGGGCCATAACTCCGAAATATTGAATACAATGTAATTCTACATTAATTCACATATTTGTTTTCTTGTGAGTACCTTGCATTTACTTCGCATTGTTTTGGCCTTACCCACGATCCTTTACACAATATATATATATCGTTGAAATTTACAGAAAAACAAAAGACGAAGACAAGTGTATAAACAACAAACAGGTGCATTACTTTTTTACATTTCGAGCCTACGCTCTTCAACAGAAAAGGCTTACATATACATATATATGTATATTTCACTTAGGTACTGCGAGATTAATAACCTGGTGTAGAACTCAATATACATATGCTTCCCAAGTAAATTGCACTTCATATTCGATGCTCAGGGGAAACTAGAAAGTATTACTCATGTACTCAACTATGACTTCACTGCATCTTATAGCAGAAACAGAAGTAAGCTAATGAAGTTCATAAGATAATCGCATATTCCTTTCTCATGTCATTCTTATATATATATATATATATATATATATATATATATATATATATATATATATATATATATATATATATATATATATAGACGCATATATATTTATACACGTAACATAGTTTTATATGTTTATATACACATTTCGTGCATATGAGTATGCGTATGTAAATGCAGTTATTTATATATTGAATACGATTCCAAAAGCGATAAAATTGTATTAGGATATGCGAACTATAAAAAAAACAGAGAGAGAGAGGGGAGAGGGGAGAGAGAGAAAGAGGGAGAGAGGGAGAGAGAGATTCATCTAAATAAAAAAAAAACCCTATTAAGTTTCTGTCGAAACAGCATATAGCTGCTAAGAGATCTGTAGGTTTAATTATCGTAAGAGCCGACGAACCCGTACTGCGGAAGAATCTTTAAGATGGTATCATGATAAAATCCAGCCCAGAATTGTGTACTCAATGTCTCTCCAGTTAATAGACAGACAATCTTTGCACTTATCACTGGGTTCCAAGCTATTTGTTTTTTTGTGTGTATATATATTCATATGTGTGTGTGTATGTGCGTGTGTATGTGTGTGTGTACTTATATGTGTACACACATGTAGTAATACATACATATATATACACACACATATAAATACACACATATATATATGTATATGTATGTATATATTTATGTGTATGCATGTGTATATATATGTGTGTGTGTGTATATATGTGTATGTGTGCGTATATATACATTTAGTATGTATGTACGTATGTGTATATGCATATAATTATGGTTGTAGTATATATTCAACGCATACATACACACACACGTACACGTACACACATACACGCACACACACATAGACACACATTTATGTCAGCGTCTGAATATAAGATTTATTTCTTCTCTCAAGCGATAATAATCTCGTTAGTCTTTGGTTAAAAATAATTTCTTTTTTTTTTTATTTCATAAAAACTCAACACAAAGTATTTTGGTTCTTGGATAATATACTGCTTATTATACGTAACCATATTTTTTATGCTTTTTAAACCGTACTGACATAGGTAGTTGGGTTTTGCTTTCAGACTTAGCGAGCTCACTTGCACAAACACAAATACGTACACAACATATGAACGCACACAACAGGCGTTCTCCAAAGACAGGCACATACAAACAAGAATTTCGAAGCTTAAAGATAGAAGTGAAAAGGGTGTACACTATTATTAGGCCTCCTTTTCAATGAGATTTTCTCCCCACCCCCACAAAAACCTAACAAAAAACAAAGACAAGATATCATTCCTATTCAGAAATAGATTGCGGCTCCTTAAGGATTTTTTGACTTTCTTTCCAAGTGTCTTCCTTTCCATTTCGTATTTCTTTTTTTGTTGCTTCCATTGCGTTTTGGTCTTGGAGCTAGTCTCTCTAATTACTTTGTCGGGCCATTTAGTACAACCCACTACAAAATATACTCTGAAGATATTTCACAGGTGTGCTATTGCATTCATACATACACGTTTATCTGTGGGTATATATGTGCGGTTAAGAAGCTCGCTTTGCAACCACGCAGGTCTGAGTTCAGTCTCACTGAGCGGCACCTTATGCAAATATCTACTATGACCCTAGGTTAAGCAATGCCTCGTGAGTGAATTTTGTAGACGTAAAGCTTGTGTGTGTGTGTGTGCATGTGTGTGTGTGTGTGTGTGTGTGTGTTTGCATGTGTGTGTCAGTATATATATATATATATATATATTTATGTATATGAATATATATGTATATATATATATTAATGTATATATATATGTATATATATGCATATGTACATATGTATATGTATATATATATGTATGTATATACATATATATATATTATATATATACACATATACATATACATATAACATAATTATATATATATAATATATATATATATGTATATATATATATATATATATATATATATATATATATATATATATATATATATATATATATATATATATATATATGTATGTATGGAAGTATGTATGTATGTATGTATGTATGTATGTATATTGTTGACGTAATAAGAATTTCATTGTCTTTCGAGAAAATGTGAAGTAATTCTATTTTCGAATAGTGAATCTCGAAGCACATAGCACTATATATATGATAGCAAATATTGAGTTGAAAAATGCGTTTTAGATGCAAAATGTCGAAGTCTGCCCGTGGAACTTGAACGTTTCCTATACACTTAACAGTCGTTCTACTACTGAGCCAAATCACCATATCGGACATTTACATGCTATCATTTGTAGCTTTGCGTGCTTCGAGATTCAATATTTATAAAAAGGACCAGCGTTTGTGTGTTTTATGTCCCTGCAACTTAGTGGTTCGGCAAAAAAGTGTGATAGAATAAGCACCAGGCTTTAAAAAGTGCTGAAGTCAATTTGTTCGACTAAAATTTCTTTAAGGCGGTGCCCCAGCATGACCACAGTCTAATGACTGAAACAAATAATTGATAGAGGTAAAGCTCTGTGGGTGGGTGAGCGCGTGCGTGCGCGTTTGTGATTATCCCACTACCGTTTGACAAGCTTGATGAATTAGTGTTAACACATGTAATCTTTCGGGAAACCGTCTATTGTGTTGTAACCTTGGATGAAGACGAACGTCAAGTGATTGATGACTAGAATGTCTACCTCAGTATTATGAACAGCATTGAAAATAACAAGAGAAGACACTTCCTTCTTGACACTCCTGGTGCTATAGCAAGACTTTTGTAAACTCACTGCTTGCAAACGTTCGCCTAAATTCTTCTGTATAACAACGATTTAAATTATAAGTTGTCCTACACTTATAAGCGTGGCAAATTTTATCCTATACGTATTTCAGGTTCGGTACTACACCATGCTGGGGCACTATCTTAAAGGGTTTAGTCGCGCAAATTGACTTCAGTCCTTATTTTCTTTAAGGTCTGGTACAGGTACCATCGATCTATTGAGTTGGCAACTAAATTTGCACCGTTTAAAAAAAATTTTTGAATTTATTGCGTTTTAAATTTTGGAATCTATTTTTTTCGAGAATTCTATTTTTGAATCATGATGGAACCTATTTTGTTTTTTTCTTTCTAGTTAATTTTAGTTAATTTTTGTTTATTTTCAGATCATTAAAATGTAAAGTCAAGTTAAGAAAAACGAGCATTTTCGACACCTCCTCTTTGCTTTTAATCGAGGTTCTAAGGCCGCAAAAGCTGCTCGTGACATTTGTACTGTGTATGGAGAGTGTGCCATAGCTGAAAGAACCGCTTGTGATTGGTATGCCAATTTCACAAATGGAAATTTTGACCGCAAAGACGCATCTCGTTCTGGCCGTCCAATTGAGTTCGATGAAGAGCGATTAAACCAACTGTTGCACGAAACATCTCCTCAAACGACACTGCTATAGAAAAGCATCTCCACTCGATGGGAAAGGTTCAGAAGTATGGAGCATGGGTTTCGTATGCTTTAAGTGACAACAACAAAAATCAACGAGCCACAATCTCTGTTGGCTTGTTTGCTCGTCACCGTTCAACTCTCGACACAATCAACGATTTCTTTACTGAATCGTTACTAGCGACGAAAGATGGTGCCTGTACATCAATATGAAGCAGCGTAAGGAATGGCTTAGCCCCGGTAAACAAGCGACACTGCGCGTGAAACAAGAATCTTCATCCACGCAAAACGATGTTATGCGTATGGTGGGACTGGGAAGGGATTATCCATTACGAATTGCTTGAACAGAACCAAACGGTCAACGCGGAACTCTATGTTCAACAGATGAAACGACTCAACAGGTCTGTTCATGAGAAAAGACCTAATCGGCAGCATAGAGTTCTTCTGCTGCATGACAACGCCTGCCTTTTATATCGCCAATATGACCAAGGAAGCCATTCAAACGCATGGCTGGGAAGTGCTGCCACACCCGCCGTACTCTCCTGATTTGGCACCAATGGATTTCCACTTCCTTCGATCTCTTTCAAATGCTGTGCGCGGAGTTTCGTTCAATACTGATGCAGAATTGAGACCTTAGTTGGATCAATTTTTCCTGTCGAAATCGGGTGATTTCTACCAACGAGGTATTGAAAATCTTGTTGAACGTTGGGAAGAAGTTGTAAACAACAAGATTGAATACATTATTCATTAATTAGTTATTTTTTATTAAACCTTTTAAAAAATGTTAATTTAAAAACGGCGGGAACTTAGTTGCCAACCTATTAATTCATACATCGATCTAATACATACAAACAGGCGCGCATACACACATACACATAAATACACAGGTACTAAGTAATATTGGTTTCAATTTTTGGTACAAGGCCAGCAATTTTGTTGTAAATTGATTGCATCAACCCCAGTTTTCAATGGGTGTTTTTTTTTATATCGATCCCAAGTGATAAAATGATTCCTCGGTGAAATTTAAGTTCAAAACCGAAAGAAATGCCTCTAAACACCGTGCTAATGATCTTTTCTACTCTAGGTACAAAGCCCGAAATTTTGGGGGAGGGGCCTGTCGATTAGATTGACCCCCAATACACAAGTGGTACTTAATTTGTTGACCCCGAAAGGATGAAAGGCAAAGTCGACCTCGGCGGAATTTGAACTCAGTACGTAAAGACAGACGAAAACCGTTAAGCATTTTGTCCAGCATGCAAACGATTTGGCAAACAATTTCAGGAGAGGAGGCTTGTCGATTACATCGACCCCAGTGCTCAACCGGGGTTTATGTTATCGACCCCGAAAGGGCAAAAGGCAAAATCGACTTCGGAGAAATTTGAACTCAGAATGTAATGACGGACGAAATGTCGCTTAGTATTTTGCTAGGCGTGCTAACGATTCTTTTCTACTCTAGGCACAAGGCCCGAAGTTTTAGTGGAGAGGGCCAGTCGATTAGGTTGACCCAGTACGCAACTGGTACTTATTTTATCGAGCCCGAAAGGATGAAAGGCAAAGTCGATCTCGGCGGAATTTGAACTCAGAACATAAAGACAGACGAAATACCGCTAAGCATTTTACCCGGTGTGCTAACGATTCTGCCGGCTCGCTGCCTTCGTAACATTTGTAAATTTACAAATATTACTTGTTTCAGTAAAAAGGATGTAAAATGGGAAATGAATAGGGAAGAAAAATATAAAAAGGACGCTAAAAAAAGGTAACTGGAATTGATTGAAAGAGGAGGAAGGAAATAAAGGAAGGCGAAGAAATTAATTCTGAAAATATTCCAGGAGATTCAATGTTAGTTTAAATAAGGGTTTAAGAAATATAAATTAAAAGGATTTATCGAGGACGCTGTATTTAATCCTCAATTATATATATGTCTTAAACCTTTAACCCGTTGTGCTTTACTCAAAACGTAACAAATAGTCCTTGTACACACACACACACACACACACACGCTGAAAGAAATACATAAACCCACATATATAAATATAAGTATGTATATACATATATATATATATATATATATGTGTGTGTGTGTGTGTGTGTGTGTGTGTGTGTGTGTGTATGCGTGTGTGTGTACGTGTAGATACTGACTTGCACCACACATTAAATATTTATATGCGGGTATGTCTGTGTGTGTTTGTGTGTGTGTATGTACGCGCGCGCGCAGGCTTTCATATCTTATATTTATTACTTTGGGAGATTATTTTACTTCCGGACAATATCCTCCTCCCCACCACCACCATCACCACCACTACCATTCGTTGCGCGAGGATTAGAATCCTAAAGAGACAGCTTGTTGACTTTGGCTTATTACAGTCGCTGTCAACTTTAAACTATATAACCCGAAGAATTGGTTATTCAACAAGTTGGAGGGGGTATGAATGGATTGAAGGGGGCCACAGAAAGCACGAACTAAGCAAACTAGCAACACACTAGAGGACAGATTAGGCACATCTGCCGGTAAACAATACGATAACGCACAATCGTGGCCAAGTGGTCTAATGAATATTATTCATCAGAAAACAAATGAGAATTCCCTAGAGATTGATTTTATTATTTTCATTTCCCTTTATTTGGTAACCGTTATTTGGTTTTGGTTTTGGTTTTGTTTTCGTCGGTTACAGTTCGTTTTATTTTCTTCGTGTTTTCTTGGGCAAAACTTTCATTGTTTCAGCATGTATGTTTACGCACTGAGATGCGTAAATCTGTATGTACACACACACACACACACACACACACACACACACACACACACACACTCTCTCTCTCTCTCTCTCTCTCTCTCTCTCTCTCTCTCTCTCTCTCTCTGTCCCTGATACACTATAATTACATATATATAGTTATAATTTCTTCCATCCTCCTTATCTGTCTATTTGTCTGTCTGCCTGACTGTAAATCTGCCTCTGTCTGTCTGTCTGTCTGTCTGTCTGTCTGTCTGTCTGTCTGTCTCTCTTTATCTATCTATCTATCTATCTATCTATCTATCTATCTATCTATCTATCTATCTATCTATCTAGCTAGCTAGCTAGCTAGCTGTCATGTCTGTCTGTCTATCTGTCAATCGATCTAACTTTTGCCGACACTTTCTTAGTTTATTCTTTTGCCGTTTCCAGTGATTCTACTGCGATCATGCTGTAACATTACAATAACAGTTTTAGTCGATCTCATCGACTCCCTATTTCAATATTTTATTATTGATGCTATTGATCAATATTTGTCAAACTGGGTTACAAATGGCTACAACATAAACACAACACAGTTTAAATTCCTCTGAGGCCAACGTTGTCTTTCATACTTTCGGGGTCGATAAAATTAGTAACTGATGAGCACATTTTATATCGTAATAAACATAAATAGAGGCACGAACACATATACACTCGACAGGGTGCGTAGCTCGGAGAATAGAGACTCCACAAGCCGAGCAGCTACTTCTCTGCATTTAAAGATTAGCGCTCCAGTACTATGGACATTTGACTTGAATATCGCAGGAAAGAATTCCATGCCGGATTATTCAAACCGAATCAACCGGCAGCAGACCTAGCAGTAGACCATCTCCTAAGAAGGAGATGGTTGGATAATATTCATAGCCTTAGTTGGTCACGCTTGGGAATCTAGCCCGGAAGTCAAATGACCGTTGCTTCTGATAGAACCCTATGGAAGAGGAAGACCCTAAGTACTTTACACCCGCGTCCTTCATAGAAATAGTGGGCAGAGAAGATGGATGGTTAGATATATCTTGAGTTTCTGCACAATTTCCGTCTGTCAAATCGCTCCCACAAGATATTGACGAAAACGAGGCTACAGCACCAAAAAAAAAAACAAAAAAAAACGAACAAAAAACAGCAATAAAAACACAAAAAGACAAAAATAACCGCCCCCGCCTAAACACAGTGTGTCGTAATAGGGTCATCCTTGGAACCACGTTGTTGTAAAAAGAACTCCTTTAATACACAGCTTTACAAAAATATGCAAATTTAAGTTTAATTTATATTTAAATTTAGAAGCATAAACAAACTTTTACTAATATGTATTGAGCACCTTTCTTGAAGACGGTATATGTATGCATATACGTATGCATATATAACGCATAATAATGTACATACACAAACACACATACATACATACATACATACATACATACACACACATACATACATACACACACACATATACTTATACATACATACATACATACATACATACATACATGCGTATGTGTGTGTGTATATGTGCGTGTTTGTGAGTGTGTTTCCACGGTGGTGCTTCAGCATGACTGCAGCTGCATGGAGGAAACGAATTAAAGAATATATTCTCGTATGCATGCGTACATATTGTTTGTTCGTTGAGTACGTAGCACTTGAAAGACTCCTGGCGTTCTCTGCCAGCATGGAGAATTATTAGCTAATATATTTTTTGAATATTTGCATCAGGACTTCCGAAACCAGGAACTATTTTTAGCGGATTTAGAAAGACCCTTTTTTTTTTCCCTGATGGCAGGAGGTGAAGTTTGAACTTAGGACGAGCATAACCAAAAGAGATGGCACAAAGCATCGCATCACGCACTTTAAAATATTGCTTATTTGCTGCCCTGCATTGGTTCCTCCTTTATCAACCCGACCCCGTAAGTATGAAAGGTTTATTTCGGTGAAACGAGAAAACAAGTATTGTATTCAACGCTTTATAGAACATACACGCGTTTCAGCAAAATGCTTTAATAATTACATAACAGTCATGGAGACTTCAACACTTTTCCGTATATATGTATATATATATACACAGAGACATGCAAGAAGTAAATAGATACCTATAATTTTCAAAATCTTTTATTTGATATTATTTGGTTGAAGGAGAGGTTTTCTTCTAGCCGCTCGTCCATAATACCCAAGCTTATGCAGATATATAACATACATTCTTGGACTAACTTCTAGCTGTTTTGCAATGTCAGAAGCCTTCGAACGGGGTTCGTTTTCCACAATTCTCTTCAAACAGCGAAGCTTCCTTTCCGAGGGCCCAGATCGGCCGGTACGAGAATCTGTTGATTATATTCTCTGACTTTTGAATTGCACTATAATTCTATTAACAGTAGCAAGAGGAATTTGAAGATTTTCGGCAATTTTTTGCTGGCTAAGGCCAGCCTAAGATTGCCCAACAATACGACCTCTTCGAAAATCTGGTAGTTCTGCTGAATATTTTGAGCGTGGCATGGTTACTCTTCGTAAATGTTTAATATAATAGCACCTGGAATGAAAAAGAATAATTACATTGTAAATTCTACACCGCTGGAAACATTAAGACGCTTAGATCAGAAATTTTGAAAATAAAGAGGTGTCTATTTACTTCTTGCATGTCTGTATATATATATATATATATATATATATATATATATATATATATATATATATATATATATATATATATATATATATATTGGGTTAGCAACTAAGTTCCCGCCGTTTTTAAAAATTTAAATCTTTTAAAAGGTTTAATAAAAAATAACTAATTAATCAATAATGTATTCACCCTTGTTGTTTACAACTTCTTCCCAACGTTCAACAAGACTTTCAATACCTCGTTGGTAGAAATCACCCGATTTCGACTCGAAAAATTGATCCAATCAAGTTCTCAATTCTACATCATTATTGAACGAACCTCTACGCATAGCATTTGAAATAGATCGAAAGAGGTGGAAATCCGTTGGTGCCAAATCAGGAGAGTACTTCGGGTCTGGCAGCACTTCCCAGTCATGCGTTTGAATGGCTTCCTTGGTCATATTGGCTATATGAGGGTGGGCGTTGTCGTGCGAACTCCATGCCAACGATTAGGTCTTTTCTCTTGAACAGACCTGTTGAGTCGTTCCATCTGTTGAACATGGAGTTCCGCGTTGGCCGTTTGGTTCCTTTCAAGCAATTCGTAATGGATAATCCCTTCCCAGTCCCACCATACGCACAACATCATTTTACGTGGATGAAGATCTTGTTTCACGTGCGCTGTCGCTTGTTTACCGGGGCTAAGACATTCATTACGCTGCTTCATATTGATGTACAGGCACCATTTTTCGTCGCCAGTAACGATTCGGTAAAGAAATCGTTGATTGTGTCCATGAGTTGAACGGTGACGAGCAAACAAACCAGCGGAGATTGTGGCTCGTTGATTTTTGTTGTTGTCACTTAAAGCATGCGGAACCCATACTCCATACTTCTGAATCTTTCCCATCGAGTGAAGATGCTTCTCTATAGCAGTGTGGGAGGATTCCATTTTCTCTACCAGTTCCCATGTCGTTTGACGAGAATTTTCGTGCAAAATTGGTTTAATCGCTCTTCATCGAACGCAGCTGGACGGCCAGAACGAGGTGCGTCTTTGAAGTCACAATTTCCATTTTTGAACTTGGTATACCAATCACGAGCGGTTCTTTCAGCTATGGCACCCTCTCCATGCACAGCAGAAATGTCGCGAGTAGATTTGCGGCCTTAGAACCTTGATTAAAAGCAAAAAGGAGGTGTCGAAAATGCTCGTTTTTCTTAACTTGACATTCCGTTTTAATGATCTGAAAACAAACAAAAGTTAACTAAAATTAACTAGAAAAAAAAAACAAAAATTAGATTCCAAAATGATTTAAAAATAGAATTCTCGAAAGAAAATAGATTCCAAAATTTAAAAAAACGGTGGGAACTTAGTTGCCAACCCATTATATATATATATATATATATATATATATATATATATATATATATATATATATATATATATATGCATATATACATACGTGTATGTACATACGTACATCTATACGTATATATGCAACGAAACTGGGAAACCGGCTCTTATGAGTCAACATGACTCGAGAAGGTAAAGTTACCTTTACCTTATTCCTTAGACTTACTCTTTGATCACAGTGGCTCCGCGAGTTAAGATGGTTGCAGTGACTAGCAAGCTGTAGGTTTTATATTGAAGTGACCTTCTCTAAAGTGAATAGCCTTACAAGGCTGGAAAGATCACCACCTACCCTGTAGTTGTCGGAAGAGTGTCAAAGAGAGCACCGTACCGTTTAATGGACTCTGCTCCTTGATTTGATGTCGACGTTGACTCCTTTAACCTTTTCCTTTCATATGACACTCACAAGATAATAAGGCATTGTACTTGGAGTTTCTTCCATAACATGCTAATTAACACATAGCCGGGACCATGATAGGTGTTTCTACTCAAGATCAGAATAAATCTGGGAACAATAGGGAGTAAGAGATGGTTCCATCCCCTTCAAAACCTTGGAACTCCCGAACCAGGTCCTTCTTCTAGATGCAGCTTAATGTGATACAAAGGATCAAATAGAATACTAATTTATATTTTACTATATCTTTTATCCTTTACTTGTTCCATGATTCATCTATGTTAACGGTACTTGTGGATGTTTGCACCCAAAACATTTAATCTCACAAATTAGAATACATGCAAGGTGAAACACACGCATTATTTAACAGACAGCTCACGCGTGTACGTAACATACACCGGCGCGAATAAGGATTGAAAGCATATTTCACACGTACTTGTACACGTACGAATATATCAACATAGCAACCGTAAAAAGTGCCTGAAGTTAATGTAATCTCTGGAATTACTAGAAATAAATCTTATTGCCTGTCATAACGTCGCTAAGTCTAAGTCTGTCTTTCTTTTTCTCTCTCTTTATGAGTCCCCCCTCACAATTGTTGTTACCCTTACACATTCACCCCTCCTCTTTCTTTACTCCACTTACTCTACAAATGTATCTATACATGCACATGCATACTAAAACACACACACACACACATGTATGTATATGTATGTATATTTATACATATATCGAAAAATACATACAAACATACACACATACACTCATACATTCACATACGCAAATACAGTCCCTTGAAGGGGTATGTTGTTAATCGGAGTTTCACCAATTTGTAACATAATAGATGTAAATATTTATCAATTAATCCACGCCGCCGACAAACGCACAAGCTATAGTTTACTTTCAATTTCTCTTATGTTTTCTGATACACGCCGTCATTTGGAAAAATATTAATATGCGCATATACTACACACATACACACACGCACACGCACACGCACACAGGCGCACACACACACACACACACACACACACACACACACACACGCACTCACGCACACGCACGCACGTGTACACGCGCGCATACACACACACACACACACACACACACACACACACACACACACACACACACACACACACACTTATACACATTTATTTTTTGATTGCATCTGATCCACTGCATGTAACCGTTTCTTAAATTTTGGAATGCGTATCACAATTTTTCTTGAGCTAAACATTGTCTAGTAGTAATGGACAGGGAAATCTTCACAAGCAATGGGCGTATATTTGTAGCAGTTCATTTGTGATATTGTATGAACTTTTCTGTAGTTCTCATATCGATTCTCTATCCTCTGCCACTAAATAGAAATACTAACAAAAACTGCAACGGATCATAACTTTGATGCAGAGAACTCACAGTTTGATGTGAAGACTTCTCTTGAAAGATCCTTTTTATGCATCATAAATAAGTCGTTGTGGCTGAGTTGTTTCTAAGTTCTCAACTGGATTAATTATTGTCACTTTTGTAGTTGAACGATTGTATCTTCGTCTATCAATTCTTCAAATATGTTTATATTCAGGAATAACCTGAAACATCTTGAGTATTAGCAGTATCCATGTATTCGCTGTTATTTTCATAGTGAACTGAAGTAGTGAAGTTGTTATCTTTTAACATCGCAGTTTTAGTAATTCTATGATGTCACTCTCTTGTTTGTTTAGTATTGTCATTCGCTGATCCAGTTAACATGATGCATTGTATATGCACGTTGTTGTTGTTGTTGTTGGCACTCCGTCGCTTACAACGTCGAGGGTTCCAGTTGATCCGATCAACGGAACAGCCTGCTCGTGAAATTAACGTGCAAGTGGCTGAGCACTCCACAGACACGTGTACCCTTAACGTAGTTCTCGGGGGGGGGGGTAATCAGCGTGACACAGTGTGACATGGCTGGCGCTTTGAATTACAGGCACAACAAAAACAGGAAGTAAGAGTGAGAGAAAGTTGTGGTGGAAGAGTACAACAGGGTTCGTCACCATCCCCTGCCGGAGCCTCGTAGAGCTTTCGGTGTTTTCGCTCAATAAACACTCACAACGCCCGGTCTGAGAATCGAAACCACGATCCTACGACCGCGAGTCAGCTGCCCTAACCACTGGGCCATTACGCCTCCACATTGTATATGCACATTTGAACGTATAGTAAGATAACAAGATAACACAGTAAGCTGTGGTATCAGAACTATAGACGAAAGATAGTATGGTTTATCATTCAGTGTGATAGTAAGACAGTGGAGGCTATGATTTCAGAAAGATTTAGCTGCTTTTTCTAGCATATTGGGTAACCATTGAGAGATCACAACTAAATGATGAACAGCAGAGGAATAGATGAAAGATCTGCTGATAGTGTTTTTTATAGTTCTGTGTGGCAGTAAGTTATAAACACCATCTTGAAAGAAATCCACTCAACAGTTGAGAGAAAGCCAACCATTAAATATGGTTGAAAAGGATGATGAAGCCTAGTTGGAGAGGTCATGTGTGGCTAAGAGACGGATACCTGCTCACCTAAAGTGGCAAGTAAGACCTGCATGACCCGCCCCCCAGTTAGAATGATGATGATGACCCCGAAATGGGCTTAAGATCGATTACTGGTCTGTCGATCCAGTGGGGCGGAGTTCTATAGAGTTGTTGAGAGGAAAGGCCCCGAAACGGTGCACATTCTCTTCTGAAGACACCTGAAGCATAATGGCGCCCGTTATGCGGATTTTTCGATTAACTGCACTTGCATAAGCAGGCTGTTTCCAAGTCTCTAAATATATATATATATATATATATATATATATATATATATATATATACATATATTGAAAGTATATTTACTTAAACGGACGAGTTAATTGTTCGCTGTCGGATTATAACTGCCGTATAGGATTAAAGACTGACTCAATGATATTTAAGCATAAAAGAAAACAAACATTAACGAAATCTTGTTCTGCCTCGGGATCGACCAAATGAAAATTTTCATCGATGATGCCTTCAAATCATGACATCTGAGGAAGCGAATGGACAATAGAATAATCATTACATAATTCCATATATTATGGCATGCACTACTATAACAGTGTATGAATTGTATAACATTGTATGAGCTATAGTATAAATGATACCGTACGTTTACGAAAACATTTATAAAGTCAATTTGACTTCTCATTTCCTCATATTTCCGGCCATTTTATCAAGTTGAACTGTTAATTCCTTTATATTTTTTTCTCTTTCTGTTCTTTTTTTTTTTTTTTCGTTTTCTCTTCATTTTCCCCCCTCTTCATCCTTTCTGTCGAAGAGCGTAGGTTCGAAATATCAAAGATCTTTCCATTCTTCCCGAGCGTTAAACTAATACACCTGCTTGTTGCTCCTTCACTTGTCTTCGTCTTTTGTTTTCTGTAAATTTGAACTACACACACACGCACATATATACACATGCATATACATATATATCGTGTGTCTGTGTACGTGCGCGTGCATGTGTTTGTGTGTGTAAAAAGCTTTTGTTTATAAACGAGATGCAAATGATCTAAACACAAGAAGAAGAGTTTATATTCATCATTTGAAGATGAAACTTAACAAATTCCAACTATTTGTTTCATACTTTTGACCTCCATTACATGTTCTTAAGTCAATGTCATAATTGTGGTTTAGTATCGAGTGACAAAGTCATCGTTTTAAAATTAAGATTCAGTGTATCGACTTCATTAAAGTACTGGCATTTTAATGTTATCAATCTCCTAGGTCTAACCCATAATCTGACTCATTAGAAAGAGAGCCTACGAAATGCATATACGTACTGAGATACCAAGTTTGTTACCACTTCAAGGACGACAATGAAAGGAAATCGATATTGTTTTGCTGTGCACAATTGTCGCATATTTTCAGATGAAGGACACGAATATGTAATATTTAATTTGTAACTTTCCAAAGGGAATTAGTTTTTACAATAATACATATTTGCAAACTATGATAAATAATTTTTGCTGGGAGGAAGAGAAGCTAACATTTCGGTCAGAAACCTTCATAGAAGAGACAAGAAATGTTTAGTGATGTTTGCTTACGCAGATGATAGCGGTTTTTCTCGGAGTCTACTGCTACAATTTCGCAATCATAATATTGATTTTTATCATTTGGTACGAATCAAAAATACGTGAAAGATACAAGCAACTTTCCATCATGATATTCTTCAATTACAACGTTTATAACATAAGATAAACTTTGTCACTTTGAAATAAACATAATAAAAAATATTACTGACTTAGCCATTTTTTGTTTATAATCAATCTAAAACTTACTGTTTAGACAACATGTAAAATTGCCTTCTCTCTAGATTATTTGTTTGTCTTTTCTGAAGCATAGATTTAAAATAAAAGAGAAAAGACTAGTTATGAATTATTTATCAGGAAATAAAATAGTTCACAATTATAATAGTTTCAAATTTTTGCAAAAGGCCAGCTATTTCAGGAGACGGGGTTAGTCGATTACATCGGCCCCAGTGCTGAACTGATACTTATTTTATCGACCCTGAAAGTATGAAAGGCAAAGTCGGCGGAATTTGAACCCTGAACGTAAAAGTCATTTTGTCAGACGTGTTAATAATTCTGCCTGCTAGCCGCCTTAATGGTTGACATTAATAATGAGCTAAGCAAAATTTTGTTAAAACGTAAAAAGTAAAGAAACGCTATCGAAAGAGTAAATAAAAAATACTAAATAAAGACTAAATAAAAAGACTAAATGAAAACCAGGATTCGAAAACTTAATGGTGGCCACAACGTTGGTGAAAATTTAGGGAAGTTCTTAATCTGACTGAATTCGTACGCCGTGGGAATACGAAAATCTTGACGCTTGCCAACAAGGCTCATCGTTAGCACGTGAATTCACTCAAATATTAAATGAAAAGGAAGTAAAGAAGAATTGTAAAACATCGAAATCATAGTAAAATCTAAAAAGAAAATTCTGGCATAATTTTTGCTTAAATTCTATTATACATTGCTGCATCTATTCTTTGACTACTAGTAGCTCAGCACTGCATGCTAACCTGACATTCTTCAGTTATCCAGTGTCTCTGCTCTCTTTAGGATAACCAAAGTGTTAACCTTCTGGTTCCACAAAGAAGCAAGATTAATTAGTCATAATGTATGAAGAAGAAATATAAATGTTAAATTTGTTAAAGAGATGATGATATCCACAAACCAGTATTCTGTAACTGGTAAACATTGAGAAACGTGTAGTAAAGTCAGATTTAAATTTAAATCTATATCTTGCTAATAATGAATATTCGTTGAACATATAGCCTGGATATTATGCAACTCTTCAGACGATTTGAGCGAGACACAAAACAACTGTAAAGGAATAAACAGAAAATAGATTAAAATAGACGAACCTTTGTTTAACAAAGGAAATCTAAAGTGACTGAAAAGTGATTGCTGATAAGGTCAGAACAAACAAGCGACTCTTATAAATATCTAGGAGATTATAAGAGTCAACTCTGTTGGGAAGAAAAGGAGAATATGACATGTCAAAAACGGAATTTCAACACAGACTTCTAATATGTAGCTGAAGCGTTTCTGAAAGGCACATAATTAAATTGAACTGTAATATACAAACTGTTAGATGAAACAGAATATATGATGGTATTGAAGAATTAATGATTCATAGTTAGATTAGATTATCTCAAGTAATCAACTTTCGTCATTTACTCTATAACAGTAATCAATGAATTAATGGATTGGTACTAATTTAAGATGAAGAATAGAAAGTTGAAAATTGGATGGATGAGATGAGAAGTTGTAGTTTTCAATTCATTATACGTTTAGTTCTAGTTCTATATTTAAGAGATGGGGAATTATATATATATTATTTAAAGAAAAACCACAATTAAATAATTCAACAAAGAAGAATTCAACTCACACCTTCCAGAAAACAAATAGTTCACAAAAACCTTATTCAAAAAATCAATAAAATACAATAAGAATAACTAGTAAATGGTATTTTATTGATTTTTTGAATAAGGTTTTTGTGATATATTTGTTTTCTGGAAGGTGTGAGTTGAATTATTCTTTGTTGAATTATTTAATAGTGGTTTTTCTTTAAATTATATACATATATTTTATATTGGGAAATTTGATTTAGAATTGCTAAATTGAATTTTTCCCTGTAGGTTTTGGAATTTATTCCCTAATATTATATATATATATATATATATATATATATATATATATACATATATTTATAAAATATCTCTTACAAATAACCTCTTCACATAATATAAAACTATTAAATATTGATACATTTACTAATACTAACATTAATTTAGCTAATACCATCCATCCCCCTAGAAATATTAATAACAAGGTTATTGTATCTGAAGTTAATTACAACAGAATCAAGTTTATGTCAAGTAACTCTAAAATTAAAAATTCTATATACCAGTGTAAAATTACTTCTGGTAATTGGCAGTACATCTTCTCAGTTATCTAGAAGAATTTCTAATCATTACTCTACGTTTATGGATAGGAATAAACGTAACAGTACAGGATTTAGTAAATTAATTTGGAGTGGATGTGTGGTAAGTAGCATGTTTACCAGCCACATGGTTCCGGGTTCAATCCTACTGCGTGGCACCTTAGGCAAGTGTCTTCTACTATAGTTTCGGGCTGACCAAAGCCTTGTGAGTGGATTTAGTAGACGGAAACTGAAAGAAGCCCGTCGTATATATGTATATTTATGTATATATATATGTATGTGTATGTATATGTTTGTGTGACTGTGTTTGTTCCCCAGCATCGCTTGACAACCAATGCTGGTGTGTTTGTGTCCCCGTAACTTAGCAGTTCGGTATAAGAGATCGATAGAATAAGTACTAGGCTTACAAAGAATAAGTCCTGGGGTCGATTTCTTCGACTAAAGTCGGTGCTCCAGCATGGCTGCAGTTAAATGACTGAAACAAGTAAAAGAGTAAAAGAGTATCTAAAAGACCACAATAAACAATTTAATTTAGATTGGTTGATTCTTTTAATCTGGATACCTTATGACAAAGGCAAGTAATTCTGTCGTCTCTGTAATTCTGAACTATTTGTTATTCTTTTTTCTAAAAATCCCCTTGTAAACACGGTTATAGAGCGTGCATACCGATGTAAACATTGGTAGGAACACACTTTTAGTTCATATAAGTGATATCTATCATTATATATAATTTAAACATTAAATTTCTTCTTACATTTCACATTCACTAAATGTATCTTTTTCCAAGTCTATGTAGTTTTATTTAATATACATATAGTTATATACTTCTCATTTATTTGGCTTCTTCTTTCTTTTACCCCTCCTCTTTCTATAGGCTACCTTTAACGTTATATCATCTAACGTTTTTACGAAACAAACTTAATAGCGTTCAGTTAATCACTTTACATATCCATCATATTCTGTTAAAATGTTTTATTGACGAGTTCCATTTCTTCATTTCCCTGAAGAGAAGATTGCATTGTTTTACACCATTTTGTTCCTTTGAAATAATACCAGTGATATCTTCGAAACACGTGTCGAAAGTAAAAAAAATTTGAATAACACCTGCGTTTAACTCCATTTATATATATCTTAAAGACGTCACAATTTTACTTTATACATTTCTACATATATATTGTGTGACGGCATAATTTTATTTTATATATTTCTATTTCGTTATGTATTTTATGACATCGCAATTTTGTTTTATTTATTTCTGCATATATATCTTATGACGTCATAATTTTATTTTATATATACCTTCATGTTTATATATTTTATGATGTCACATATATTTTATGATGGGCAATCGAGTGTTGTACACTAGACAGCCGGATGAGTATTAGTGCGCTAGGCACAATTATTGTATTATTAATAAAAAACTGAAGGCGGTGTGCTGGCAGAATCGTTAGCATGCCCGGCAAAATGATGCAGCATTTCATCCGTCTTTAACAAGCCTTTCATTCTTTCAGGGTCAAAAAAACACGAAAGGTGTTCATTAAAGAATTCCCCCGACCCACTTCTTAAGGACTGGGATAAACCAAACTTGACATAATTATTAGTTTTTCTCTATGTAGCCCACCCCACCCCAATGGTGACATACTTCTCCCATCGTTTTATGCAGCTGTGTAGACCTTGTCTGTAGAAATCGGTATGTTGCATCTGAAGCCAAGACTTTACCTCGGAATTAAGTTCATCATCATCCGAAAAGTGCTTCCCTTTCAAAAAAGACTTCATGGTTGGAAAGAGGTAACAGTCAGAAGGTGCGAGGTCAGGAGAGTAATGGGGATGAGGAAAGATTTCATAACCGCAGGAGTGTGCTTTCATCTGGACAACATGTGCATTGTGAACTAGGGCGTTGTCTTGGAAGAGACATACAACACGTTTCTGCTGGTTAGCATACCACACCTCTCTGCTTTCAAAGTGTCCCGCAGTTTTTGAAGAAGAGAAGCATAATATGCCTCGTTAATTGTGGTAGATTTTGCCAGAAAACCCATCATCACTACTCCGCGCAGGTTCCAAAAGACTGTGAGCATCACTTTGCCTGCTGAGGGTGGACACGAGCCTTCTTTGGAGGTGGTGAGTTGTCATGTTTCCATTGCTTCAACTGGACTCCAGGTCATAGTGAAGGACCCATGTTTCAACCTGTGTGATAAGTCTGCGGAAAAAGCCTTCCTCATTTTCTTGGTACATTGCCAAAAGAGCCTGGGATCAATTGACTCTTTCCTGCTTCTGAAAAGGTGTGAGCATCTGGGGAATCCATCGTGCAGACAACTTCCGCATGCGTAAATGGTCGTGAATGATTTTTTCCCACAGACCCTACACTTATCTTCATTTCTTAGGCTAGTTGCTGAAAAGTTATGTAATGATCTTCCAAAATGGCGGCTTCCACTTTATGGATGGTGTCGTCATCAATGGCGAAATGTGGTTGTCCAGGAATAGGAGCAGTTTCCACCAATGTCCGACCATATTTGAACTGGCGATGCCAGTGCTTGACTACGTTGTATGATGGTGCATCATCAGCATAAACTTCTTTCATCTCATCGAAAGTTTCTCCTGGTGTACGACCTTTGAAGCATAAGAAGTTAATCATTGATCTGTTTTAAACTGCCTCTATTATAACACCTTAATCCACTTCAGAAGCGGTAAAAGACAAACGAATACTAGTGGAAAGCTGCAATTTACAATGTGACATCTAGAGACATGTACAATTATACTTTAACAAGTTCCGTTTCCTGCAATACCGGTAGTGAGCGAGGGGAAATCTTTAATGAACACCCCTCGTAAGTGCTACTTAAACACTAGAGTCGATGTAATCGACTAACCCCACTCACGAAATTGTTAGCCTTGTGCCAAAATTTGAAACCACTAATAAAATATCGAAGTCGGCGAGCTGGCAGAACATTTATCACGCCAGGCAAAATGGTTTGCAGAGTTTCGCCCGTCCTTACGTTCTGAGTTCAAATTCCACCGAGGTCGACTTTGCCTTTCATCATTTCAGGGTCAATAAAATAAGTAGGATGCAGAGGGGCTGGCACGGGATCGCAAACGATGGAGAGTACTGGTGGACCTAGTCTGCTCTACGCACGACGAGGTCCCTGGAACCACTAACCTGGGATGACTCCAGCCCCATCAAAGCAAGAGCATAAAGCAAGCAAGAAGCAAGCGAGCACAGGTAAGCTGAAAGATAACATTGCAATATACTACTATCATAATGTTATTTATGATCCATTTATGATTTCATATTTTATTCCAGTATATTTCCACAATATTTTATTTGCATGTATAGAGTCACACATTCCGCTCCAACAAAACCTTTTTAAAACATTATAATGAGTGTGTGATGAAATCACTAAGCAGAGCGCGTCTTATACGCTGGCATATACAGTAATTTTTGTTTTGTTAATCACAACAGATTGTATATTTTCAGTAGCATTCACAGATCCTGAGTTTTTGTATAAATTGTATAATCCGAAATCCAGTGATCTTAAGATAGTTCTCGAACTATTAAATATAAGTAGTTATGTAGTATCAGATGACTATTGTCTTTTGTTACTACTGTAACAATAGTAAACAAAATGAAAAAGGAAAAAAAAAAGACGAAGAAAACCAAATATAAATGTTACGATGTACCGAATCACAAATGTCTTCATTTTAAACAGCCAAAACCTTAGTAAATTTCAATAGAATTCAAACAAAGAACTTTATAATTAAAGGCCAACTAGCCTAATATAACGAGGCTTTGTCTCTTGTTCAAGTAAAATTGTACTGATCTAGTTTCGTGCTTTTCTCGTAAAGAGCGAGATATAAAACATGGAGTTCAATGCATTTAGCACAAAAGAAATCATTGGATAATTATGTACTCGTATTTGTAACAAACTACAAACGACTGAAAGAGAATCAAAAAGAAAGGAGAAAGAGAAACTGAGAGAAAGTGCGTGCGCCTCTTAGCTTAATGGTACAGAACGCTTAGCTGGAATTTGAGAGGTAGAGGGTTCGATTCTCCGTAGCGACTTGCTGGTCACTTTTTCTCGTCTTGTAAGGGTATTTACCCAATTTTCTGGGCTGTTTTCACAGCTATTCTGCGTTCGGAGTTTTCATTTATTTTCTATAGAATATATACATACACACACACACATATATTATATGTATATTATATATATATATATATATGAAAATTTTCGGATGATTGATGTAGGGTACCAAATTCACTCACAGGGCATTTGTTGAACCGGGGCCAAAGCACCGTGTTTTGGAACTGAACCCCAAAGGCTGTGGTTGCAAAGCGAATTTCTTAACCTTACAGGTATGCCTACTCCTATCAATGCATACATACACACACACACTCACACATACACATATATAATTATATATATATATATATATATACCAAATGCACACTGTCACATACACACACATACATGTAAGACAGAGAGAGAAGGAGAAGATAGGTAGAAGAGTCAGCGATGACAACAGAAGAAATCACATTTTCACTGCAAATAGAATAAACAGCTGTTGTCATGTCTTCTTAGGAAAAGCGACTATAAAAGATTTCTTTCCATAGCTACGATTGTTAAGTGCATGCACTTTGTTACCGATGCCAAACTAACTATATGCTCACCTGTGAAACTCCCTTACTTGCTTTTGCAGACTGACTGTTCTTTGTTGTGTGTCTGTGTATGTGTAACTACATGCAAGAGTATGTGTGCATTTGTACGTGATTACGGGAGCATTCTGTTGCGTATGCTGGTATCTGAAATGTTGATTAGTGTACTGTCTGGCTGTTGATCGCAATGTCGAGTTCACACAGGAAAAGGAGCATTCGTCGAGGTGAAAGCGGGCAGTTCGAGAGACAAGGAGCCAAATGGACGCAGTATATCTAGTTCTGAACGTCTAATGGTGCACAATCGTAATTTTTCAATATTTGATTATAATATTGTGTATGTATGTCTATATACGTCCATATTCATGAAAATATGAGCACAGACATACATATATTGTTGTAGATGTCTGTATTCATTTACGTCCACACTCACATATGTATATGTATATATAAATGCATATATATGCATGTATGTATGTATGTATGTACGTATGTATGTATGTGTATATACATATCTGTATGAGAGAGCGTGTGTATGTTTTGTTTTCATATATGCCTATAAAAGACTTTGTATGCGCACGAAAGTAACACAGACACAAAGATGGGTTTACAAAAGAATGGTATTACAATTAAGGTATTATACTTTGTTGTTTTATTGCTATAGATAGCCTTAGTCTTTGTTAAAGAGATTTGTGTATTTCCAACTGCTGTATTTGCCATCAGTTCTGCGAAAGGAGTTAAATTGTGAACCCTAGCATCTTCCATTGTTCTCAAGCTAGTCTTTAAATAAGCAATCCCTGTCTTCCTTTCTTACACGCATAAATAGATGTGAATGTTTATATTTTAAAAATATCTCACCAGAGTGAAGGAGCCGGTTTCCAACATCGAGGCAAAACTCTTTAAACTAAATTTAGACAACATCAGTTATATTTGTTTACATGGATGCTTGTATATGTGCATCTATATATCTGTGAAAATGCATAAATGCATAGGCGATAGCATGTTCTTTACAAGTAGGTATTTATGTATCTATGCATATGTGGAGGCGCAATGGCCCAGTGGTAAGGGCAGCGGACTCGTGGTCATAGGATCGCGGTTTCGATTTCCAGACCAGGCGTTGTGAGTGTTTATTGAGCGAAAACACCTAAAAAAGCTCCACGAGGCTCCGGCAGAGGATGGTGGCGAACCCTGCTGTACTCTTTCACCACAACTTTCTCTCACTCTTACTTCCTGTTTCTGTTGTGCCTGTAATTCAAAGGGTCAGCCTTGTCACACTGTGTCACGCTGAATATCCCCGAGAACTACGTTAAGGGTACACGTGTCTGTGAAGTGCTCAGCCACTTGCACGTTAATTTCACGAGCAGGCTGTTCCGTTGATCGGATCAACTGGAACCCTCGACGTCGTAAGCGACGGAGTGCCAACATCTGTGCATATGCACATATGTGTGTTCATGTATACAATTGTCTACGTCATGTTTCGTTGCGTTCATATTCGTTAAACACTTCATTCCACGTAAGGTCTGCGATCCATTCGGCATTTGACGTCTGGAATACAGTCCCCATTTTCGGGCACTATGATGGAGAGAATGAGCCAATGTATAACACAAACATTTCATCACTATAAACAAATCACCTCTGAAGGTTGTTCGAGAAGAAATTGCGGAAACTCTCGCCCGTTGCCTACAACTGAAGAGTCCGTCAGTAAGTGTGTGTGAGCTTGCGTTCGTTCGGACATGCTTGCATGCGTGTACGTGTGTGTGTGTGTGTGTGTGTGTGTGTGTGTGTGCATACTTGCGCGCGTATGTTTGTATCTCTGTATGTGCACGTCTATATACTGCAGGCTAAATGTCTGAAATGTTTTTACAATAATGTTTTTGTCATCGTGTTTTCAGACAAAGTATTTGTAATGATTTTCTTATGGTCGTAATTTCAAGTTTACGACAGTTACCGCCGCAATTTTGAATAAAAGGTTTCGTTGATGGCTACGAGGAGAAAATAACCAGTTATTTTACAAGGTTGATAATTGTAGCTTTTATGTTGGAGGTAGTATTTATCACCAATGAACAACATGCGCTTATTCATGCTGCAGAGTATGTATGTATGTATGTATGTATATACGAACGTACGTACATATGTCTGTGCATTTGTGTGCATGCGTGTGTATGAATTTATGTGTGTATATATGTATGTAGGTATATATCTTGGAATCTTAGGTAAGTGACTTTCATTACTGCCTTGGATAGCTCAAGCTTTCATCAAACTAGTTAGCATTCTTGCGTTTAGGGAAACCTTATTCAGGCAGTGGCTGCTTTGTACATTGTTTCACGCAACGCTGCACAGTAGCCATCAGCTTGTATGGTGTCTGCTGGTGGAGTGTCAAGTAGTATTTTTAATTGACAAGTCATATTCATTGCAAGTGTATGTTGCACCTCAACAACTTCTTGGTTGCTGATGTTCACTCGCTTTGGTGTAATTCCGTGTCACAGCCAGCTTGCATGTGGTACATATTAATACAATGTCAATGTAGAGAAAAAAAAACGCAATAGAGGGCATTAAAACGTTCGGACAGATAGACGACACAAAAGCGGACAAGAGAAACAACAATTAGAAGGACAGGCAAAAAAAAAAAAGACGGGCCATTCTTGGCTTTCTTTCATCAATCAAGTACCAGAAGTCACGACCATATATATATGTGTGTGTGCGTGTATGTGTGTGCATATATATGTATATACATGCACTCATGCTGTATTTTCCCAGCATACAACTTAACATAGAGTGTTGTGTAAACATGTAGTACAAACATCGTCTACCATCTTTTTAAATCCTGCTGAATTCCACATGGAATTTTTGGTCCTTCAAAGTCGACTTTGTGTATAGGTCGATCTACCTTTTTTGGCAGTAAATTTTGTATATATATATGTAAATATATAACCATCCATCATGGAGTTATTATTAAAATATAGATATGCAGGGCAGGGAAATCATCAATTTTGAATTTACGGGCCGATAAATTTCTTAACGTCTTCCTCACGTGGTATTGATGTTCACATGGTCAAAATTAACGTGAGTTATTTAGACATTAACAAATTTATTAGAATATTTAGCTGAAGATCAGAATAGAGTATTATGTACTCTTAACTGTGAAACAATTGTACTAAATTAACTAAAGGCAAGTGTTTTTTATTCTTCTCTATTGTTTTTTGTTCTGTGTGTGTCAAAAATATCGCTATCAATCTGGAGTAATAATTTGTAGTTTTGAAATCAGTAGTTCTTTGACTGCTATTTCTGAATTCTCAGTATGTTGGAGAAGCAGGTTACTGTCAATCCCTATACATTTATGATTATAAATTTTTACCGAAAAAGGTTTTTTTCATACTGAGCTACCCGGCAGAATTGTTAATTATTAATTTTATTACTAATTGATGATTTCCCTGCCCTGCATATCTATATTTTAATAATAACTCCATGATGGATGGTTATACCGCAGGAATTCGTACGAGTCTCTTTCCTAAACGGGACTATTTCTGATACACACTGAATTGAAATTCATTAGGGCGAGAGATTTTGAATTTACTGGCCGATAAATTTCTTAACGTCTTCCTCACGTGGTATTGATGTTCACATGGTCAAAATTAACGTGAGTTATTTAGACATTAACAAATTTATTAGAATATTTAGCTGAAGATCAGAATAGAGTATTATGTACTCTTAACTGTGAAACAATTGTACTAAATTAACTAAAGGCAAGTGTTTTTTACTCTTCTCTATTGTTTTTTGTTCTGTGTGTGTCAAAAATATCGCTATCAATCTGGAGTAATAATTTGTAGTTTTGAAATCAGTAGTTCTTTGACTGCTATTTCTGAATTCTCAGTATGTTGGAGAAGCAGGTTACTGTCAATCCCTATACATTTATGATTATAAATTTTTACCGAAAAAGGTTTTTTTCATACTGAGCTACCCGGCAGAATTGTTAATTATTAATTTTATTACTAATTGATGATTTCCCTGCCCTGCATATCTATATTTTAATAATAACTCCATGATGGATGGTTATACCGCAGGAATTCGTACGAGTCTCTTTCCTAAACGGGACTATTTCTGATACACACTGAATTGAAATTCATTAGGGCGAGAGATTTTGAATTTACTGGCCGATAAATTTCTTAACGTCTTCCTCACGTGGTATTGATGTTCACATGGTCAAAATTAACGTGAGTTATTTAGACATTAACAAATTTATTAGAATATTTAGCTGAAGATCAGAATAGAGTATTATGTACTCTTAACTGTGAAACAATTGTACTAAATTAACTAAAGGCAAGTGCTTTTTACTCTTCTCTATTGTTTTTTTGTTCTGTGTGTGTCAAAAATATCGCTATCAATCTGGAGTAATAATTTGTAGTTTTGAAATCAGTAGTTCTTTGACTGCTATTTCTGAATTCTCAGTATGTTGGAGAAGCAGGTTACTGTCAATCCCTATACATTTATGATTATAAATTTTTACCGAAAAAGGTTTTTTTCATACTGAGCTACCCGGCAGAATTGTTAATTATTAATTTTATTACTAATTGATGATTTCCCTGCCCTGCATATCTATATTTTAATAATAACTCCATGATGGATGGTTATACCGCAGGAATTCGTACGAGTCTCTTTCCTAAACGGGACTATTTCTGATACACACTGAATTGAAATTCATTAGGGCGAGAGATTTTGAATTTACTGGCCGATAAATTTCTTAACGTCTTCCTCACGTGGTATTGATGTTCACATGGTCAAAATTAACGTGAGTTATTTAGACATTAACAAATTTATTAGAATATTTAGCTGAAGATCAGAATAGAGTATTATGTACTCTTAACTGTGAAACAATTGTACTAAATTAACTAAAGGCAAGTGTTTTTTACTCTTCTCTATTGTTTTTTGTTCTGTGTGTGTCAAAAATATCGCTATCAATCTGGAGTAATAATTTGTAGTTTTGAAATCAGTAGTTCTTTGACTGCTATTTCTGAATTCTCAGTATGTTGGAGAAGCAGGTTACTGTCAATCCCTATACATTTATGATTATAAATTTTTACCGAAAAAGGTTTTTTTCATACTGAGCTACCCGGCAGAATTGTTAATTATTAATTTTATTACTAATTGATGATTTCCCTGCCCTGCATATCTATATTTTAATAATAACTCCATGATGGATGGTTATACCGCAGGAATTCGTACGAGTCTCTTTCCTAAACGGGACTATTTCTGATACACACTGAATTGAAATTCATTAGGGCGAGAGATTTTGAATTTACTGGCCGATAAATTTCTTAACGTCTTCCTCACGTGGTATTGATGTTCACATGGTCAAAATTAACGTGAGTTATTTAGACATTAACAAATTTATTAGAATATTTAGCTGAAGATCAGAATAGAGTATGATGTACTCTTAACTGTGAAACAATTGTACTAAATTAACTAAAGGCAAGTGTTTTTTACTCTTCTCTATTGTTTTTTGTTCTGTGTGTGTCAAAAATATCGCTATCAATCTGGAGTAATAATTTGTAGTTTTGAAATCAGTAGTTCTTTGACTGCTATTTCTGAATTCTCAGTATGTTGGAGAAGCAGGTTACTGTCAATCCCTATACATTTATGATTATAAATTTTTACCGAAAAAGGTTTTTTTCATACTGAGCTACCCGGCAGAATTGTTAATTATTAATTTTATTACTAATTGATGATTTCCCTGCCCTGCATATCTATATTTTAATAATAACTCCATGATGGATGGTTATACCGCAGGAATTCGTACGAGTCTCTTTCCTAAACGGGACTATTTCTGATACAGACTGAATTGAAATTCATTAGGGCGAGAGATTTTGAATTTACTGGCCGATAAATTTCTTAACGTCTTCCTCACGTGGTATTGACGTTCACATGGTCAAAATTAACGTGAGTTATTTAGACATTAACAAATTTATTAGAATATTTAGCTGAAGATCAGAATAGAGTATTATGTACTCTTAACTGTGAAACAATTGTACTAAATTAACTAAAGGCAAGTGTTTTTTACTCTTCTCTATTGTTTTTTGTTCTGTGTGTGTCAAAAATATCGCTATCAATCTGGAGTAATAATTTGTAGTTTTGAAATCAGTAGTTCTTTGACTGCTATTTCTGAATTCTCAGTATGTTGGAGAAGCAGGTTACTGTCAATCCCTATACATTTATGATTATAAATTTTTACCGAAAAAGGTTTTTTTCATACTGAGCTACCCGGCAGAATTGTTAATTATTAATTTTATTACTAATTGATGATTTCCCTGCCCTGCATATCTATATTTTAATAATAACTCCATGATGGATGGTTATACCGCAGGAATTCGTACGAGTCTCTTTCCTAAACGGGACTATTTCTGATACACACTGAATTGAAATTCATTAGGGCGAGAGATTTTGAATTTACTGGCCGATAAATTTCTTAACGTCTTCCTCACGTGGTATTGACGTTCACATGGTCAAAATTAACGTGAGTTATTTAGACATTAACAAATTTATTAGAATATTTAGCTGAAGATCAGAATAGAGTATTATGTACTCTTAACTGTGAAACAATTGTACTAAATTAACTAAAGGCAAGTGTTTTTTACTCTTCTCTATTGTTTTTTGTTCTGTGTGTGTCAAAAATATCGCTATCAATCTGGAGTAATAATTTGTAGTTTTGAAATCAGTAGTTCTTTGACTGCTATTTCTGAATTCTCAGTATGTTGGAGAAGCAGGTTACTGTCAATCCCTATACATTTATGATTATAAATTTTTACCGAAAAAGGTTTTTTTCATACTGAGCTACCCGGCAGAATTGTTAATTATTAATTTTATTACTAATTGATGATTTCCCTGCCCTGCATATCTATATTTTAATAATAACTCCATGATGGATGGTTATACCGCAGGAATTCGTACGAGTCTCTTTCCTAAACGGGACTATTTCTGATACACACTGAATTGAAATTCATTAGGGCGAGAGATTTTGAATTTACTGGCCGATAAATTTCTTAACGTCTTCCTCACGTGGTATTGACGTTCACATGGTCAAAATTAACGTGAGTTATTTAGACATTAACAAATTTATTAGAATATTTAGCTGAAGATCAGAATAGAGTATTATGTACTCTTAACTGTGAAACAATTGTACTAAATTAACTAAAGGCAAGTGTTTTTTACTCTTCTCTATTGTTTTTTGTTCTGTGTGTGTCAAAAATATCGCTATCAATCTGGAGTAATAATTTGTAGTTTTGAAATCAGTAGTTCTTTGACTGCTATTTCTGAATTCTCAGTATGTTGGAGAAGCAGGTTACTGTCAATCCCTATACATTTATGATTATAAATTTTTACCGAAAAAGGTTTTTTTCATACTGAGCTACCCGGCAGAATTGTTAATTATTAATTTTATTACTAATTGATGATTTCCCTGCCCTGCATATCTATATTTTAATAATAACTCCATGATGGATGGTTATACCGCAGGAATTCGTACGAGTCTCTTTCCTAAACGGGACTATTTCTGATACAGACTGAATTGAAATTCATTAGGGCGAGAGATTTTGAATTTACTGGCCGATAAATTTCTTAACGTCTTCCTCACGTGGTATTGACGTTCACATGGTCAAAATTAACGTGAGTTATTTAGACATTAACAAATTTATTAGAATATTTAGCTGAAGATCAGAATAGAGTATTATGTACTCTTAACTGTGAAACAATTGTACTAAATTAACTAAAGGCAAGTGTTTTTTACTCTTCTCTATTGTTTTTTGTTCTGTGTGTGTCAAAAATATCGCTATCAATCTGGAGTAATAATTTGTAGTTTTGAAATCAGTAGTTCTTTGACTGCTATTTCTGAATTCTCAGTATGTTGGAGAAGCAGGTTACTGTCAATCCCTATACATTTATGATTATAAATTTTTACCGAAAAAGGTTTTTTTCATACTGAGCTACCCGGCAGAATTGTTAATTATTAATTTTATTACTAATTGATGATTTCCCTGCCCTGCATATCTATATTTTAATAATAACTCCATGATGGATGGTTATACCGCAGGAATTCGTACGAGTCTCTTTCCTAAACGGGACTATTTCTGATACACACTGAATTGAAATTCATTAGGGCGAGAGATTTTGAATTTACTGGCCGATAAATTTCTTAACGTCTTCCTCACGTGGTATTGACGTTCACATGGTCAAAATTAACGTGAGTTATTTAGACATTAACAAATTTATTAGAATATTTAGCTGAAGATCAGAATAGAGTATTATGTACTCTTAACTGTGAAACAATTGTACTAAATTAACTAAAGGCAAGTGTTTTTTACTCTTCTCTATTGTTTTTTGTTCTGTGTGTGTCAAAAATATCGCTATCAATCTGGAGTAATAATTTGTAGTTTTGAAATCAGTAGTTCTTTGACTGCTATTTCTGAATTCTCAGTATGTTGGAGAAGCAGGTTACTGTCAATCCCTATACATTTATGATTATAAATTTTTACCGAAAAAGGTTTTTTTCATACTGAGCTACCCGGCAGAATTGTTAATTATTAATTTTATTACTAATTGATGATTTCCCTGCCCTGCATATCTATATATATATATATATATATATATATATATATATATATATATATATATATCTATGCATATACATATATGTATATATAACATTTATTAATAAGGGTAGAAATTGATATTAATCAATTAAAACCAGTGGTCTAGCATATTAAAAAAAATCTGAAGATTAAAATTATATTACATACAAAAATAAGAGGAATGACCAGCAAAAGTGGACGCCTATATGCTAGAAATAGATGCCGAATCATCTAACCACGAAAAATATGTTCTCAGTAAAAATTTAGCGACACAACAGACTGTAAAAGGGCAAGACAAATGAAAAAAATACTCAATAAAAAAACGATTAACCTACGTACCATGGTTTCACCTGTTAAAATTTACATAAGTAAATATCTGCAGGATCATCAGCGTTGTCTGTCGATTTATAAAATATAATTTCCAGAACTAGACACAAGACGTTCACCCGAAAGGGAGCACGTGTTCTACAAATTACATTCAGTGTATCCCTTCAAATGTCTTCAATCTGGCGCGCTAAGTCTGGTATTTAAAATGACAGATCTATCGGACTTTCAAAGAGGTCAAATTGTTCGGCTGTTTTCGTATGGCAGGCGCTAGCGTAATGAAAACAGCCGAAATGTTTGGTGTATCAAGAAGTACTGCCGCGATAGTAATGGCAGCCTTTGAGAAAGGGGGCAAAACCTTCTCGTCGAAACAAAGCTCCGGAAGAAAACCAAAACTTTCAGATAGGGATCGTCGGACTCTTACGCGAATTGTTAGAAAGGATCACAAAAGTACAGCTCCGAAAATTACTGCAGAGTTTAATGACCACCTCAAGAACCCAGTTTCCACAAAAACTGTTCACCAGTAGCTGCTCAAAGCCAGATTTCACGGGAGGGCTGCAATCAGAGAGCCACTAATTAAAAAAAAAAACAACCTTGCAAAGCGTTTAGAGTGGAGTAAAAACCTACAGAATTGGTCCCTAGAGCAGAGTAAAATTTTATTTTCGCGGACGAGTCATCCATTACCTTATTTCTGACCACCGGCCGAGTATACATTTGGAGACAGCCAAATGAAGCATTTGACCCAGATTGCTTTCTTCTAACTGTTAAACAAGGAGGAGGATCTGTGATGATCGGGGTGGGGGCTATATCTTGGAAATCCGCCGACCCAATGGTTTCCCTTCATGACAGAATTAATAGCCAAGAATATTTAAGCGTTTTATCTGATTAAATCCTATGGTTGCGTAACTGTTTACGGAGAGAAACACAATCTTTCAGAATGATAAAGCACCAATTCACACAGCTAAAGTTGTTACTGAATGGCACAAGGAACATTCTAGTCAAGTTGAACATCTTATCTGGCCACCACAATCCCCAGAACTCAATATTGCTGAACATTTATGGTGCATTTTATAAAAACAAGTAAGGAGTGGATATCCTCTACCATCTTTCATTACAAGAACTGGAGACTGTCTTAGCTGAAGAATGGACAAAAATTCCTTTCTAAACAATTCAAACTTTGTACGAGTCCATACCTCGAAGAATTCAAGCTGTAATTACTGCCAAAGGCGATCGTACCCCATGTCAAAATAAATTTGTTTGAAATTTTAAGGTGTTTCCATTATTTTGTCCAACCCCTGTATATATATACATATATATATATAATTGTATACCTATGTACATATATATAATGTGTATACATGTGCATGCATATATGAATATATATGCGTGTATGTGTGTGTGTGTGTGTGTGTGTGTGTGTGTGTGTGTGTGTTTAGACAGACATGCAGACACAAACGTACATATTCGAATATAATCCAAATATGTATGCGTATACTGAATAAGAAATACTATAATGTGGGCAAGGTTAGATTCATTTACAAATCGTCCTACCAACATGGAACTTTATTAAATTCAATCTATTCGAAGCTTTTTACTCTTCGGTATGTATTAATATTTTTATTTTAACGAGCTTTCCTGAATCACTTTCTCTATGTAATATCGCGTTAAAAGCACATAGAAAAAGTGTTTATATACCTCATACTTGCTAAATAATGGGAAACTTCATAAATAATCAGTGAATATAGATAACCTTTGGTGCTTATAAATAGAAATAAATATGAAGCTATATTAAATGATTTTTGAATAGAGTTTCACATTGTTACATTGTAGATACACACACGCATACACACATGTAAACACATATACACATTAAACATGCGCGTATGAGAATGTCCGTGGTTATATGTGTGTGTGTGTTTGTGCGTGTGTTTGTGTGTGTGTGTGTGTGTGTGTGTGTGTGTGTGTATTAGCGACAGAAGCAGTATTAAAACCTGGAGGTGATATTTATGCACACTTAAAAGTCGTTGTTCTGTTAGCACAAAGAATACTGCCGTAGTTACAATGAAAGAAACTCATGTTGACTTTTGGTGCGCATATACATACGTATACATATACAATTGGATATATATATATATATATTTTTTAATTTCTTTTTTTTAAGTTTCAGCTTAGAGCTGCGGCCATGCTGATGCACCACCGTGTTGCTACACTGTTATTATAGGGAGCCTCTTACAATATGTGGCACTTGGTGAAGAATGGAGTTTGATTTAGCAACCCTCATTTGCACCTCCTGCCGCGAGGTAGGTTCATCTGGGACTCTCGATAGGAAGAGGTCCAGCTTTGATTTAAAAACTCCCACATCTACTTTGTGCAGATTCCTCAGGCTCTTTGGGAGAATATTAAAAAGCTGTGGGCCCCTGAATCCCAAGCTGTTGCAGTAACTGGTCCTGAAGCGCGATGGCATTGCTGGGATCTTTGGCACTATGCAGTGTCGTCCCGTTCTGGCATTGGTGTAGCTTTCAATGCCAAAATTTGGCACAATTCCTTCCAGGATCTTCCAGATGTATATTACTGCATACCTCTCCCGCCTTCTCTCCAGGGAGTAGAGTCTTAGCTGTTTCAGCCTTTCCCAGTAGCTGAGCAGTTGCAAAGAGACAATCTTCTTTGTGAATCTCCTCTGGATTGCTTCAAGGTCTGCTGTTAATTTCAGACGGGTGGGTGACCACAGCTGTGAGCAGTAATCCAGGCGGCTGAGGACGAATGTCCTCCAGAGGATCATCATGGTTTCCTTATCTCTGGTTCTGAATGTTCTCAGGATCCATCCAGCCAATCGTCTGCACTTTGTTGCCATTCTGGTAATGTGCACTTGGAAAGAGGTATCATCACTCATGTCGATACCCAGGTCTCTCACTGATTTAGGCATATACATATATATTTATTTATATATATGCATATATATATATATATATATATATATACATACATATGTATATATATATATGTATATATATATGTATATATATATGTATGTATAATAATATATATGTATGTATATATATGTATATATATATATATATATATATATATATATATATATATATATATATATATATATATATATATACATATATATATATACATATACATATATACATATACATATATATATATATATATATACATTTGCATATACACATATACATATATATATGTATATATATATATATATACATATACATATATATATATACGTATATATATATATTATTTATCTATTTATATGTATATATATATATATATATATACATACATACATACATTATATATATATACACAAATATATACATACATATATATATATACATATATATACATATATATATATATATAAATAGATAAATAAATATATATATATATTGTTTTATTGTTTTATTGTTTTATTCGTTTCAGTCATTTTGACTGTAGCCATGCTGGAGCACCACCTTTAGTCGAGCAAATCGACCCCAGGACTTATTCTTTGTAAGCCTATGACTTATTCTATCGGTCTCTTTTGCCGAACCGCTAATTTATGGAGACGTAAACACACCAACATCGACGTCAAGCGATGTTAGGACACACACACACAAACATATACACACACATACATATATGTATATATATATATATATATATATATATATATATATATATATATATATATATATATATATACGACGGGCTTCTTTCAGTTTCCGTCTACCAAATCCACTCACAAGGCTTTGGTCGGCCCGAGGCTATAGTAGAAGACACTTGCCCAAGGTACCACGCAGTGAGACTGAACCCGGAACCATGTGGTTGGTTAGCAAGCTACTTACCTCACAGCCACTCCTGCGCCTATATATATATATAATTCTGATATAATTCTTTCTAGAGACTGTGAATCATAAATAATACTATATAAATTTTGGGTTGAAAAACCATTAGGGATAGAAAACGTCGACATTTTCTATTCCTAAAAGCTCTTCAATCCAATATTTACATGCTATTATTTATAGCTGTATGTACTTCGTGATTCACTATTCTAAAATAAGAATTATATATATATATATATATATATATATATATATATATATATATATATATATATATATATATATATGTTAATTCTCTAAATGAATATATATATATATATACACTTCATGTATTATGTAAGAATGGTCTTGATAGAATGCTTATATCTGATGAAGGTGAGAA
This sequence comes from Octopus bimaculoides, assembly GCF_046866305.1. Lineage (NCBI taxonomy): Eukaryota > Metazoa > Mollusca > Cephalopoda > Octopoda > Octopodidae > Octopus > Octopus bimaculoides. The sequence goes on along the minus strand of NC_142929.1, from coordinate 55,793,206 downwards.
GCTGTTGAGGAAACTGTAATACGAATTTGAAAAAAAAAAGAACATAATAAACGTATTTGTCAATATAATTAACGTATATGGCTCGAGCTTCTTCAGCAGAATTTAATTCCAGATGTGCTATTGAAATTCTAAAGTGTAAGAAGTTTACTTCCGGCAAATCGAGACTACAATGTCGTTTCAACTTCCGATTGGCGCCATTCCATTCCCTTTATATCACTAAACCTTTTCAGAAGGGGATAACTTCCAGACTTCCCAAATGCCCATTCCTAAAAAGAGAGCTTTTGTGCCCAGTTAAAAACCTAACACTATTTACAAATGACGGTTGTTTGTGTTTCTTTCTCTATCTCAAGGTGTCTATTCATATGTATAAGATTACACGCGCGCGCACACACCCATCCATATATATACTTATTCATACCTCTTCGTTCACACACACATATACACGTATATGCATATATATATATATGATATATATATGTACATATATATATATATATATATATATATATATATATATATATATATATATACGTATATATATACATATCTATATATATATACGTATATATATATATATATATATATATATATATATATATATATATATATATATATATATATATATATATATATATATATACACCGAGAAAAAAGTCGTCAGAATTTTTGGAAAAAATATTTTTATTTCTTCATTATTAATAGCGTTTTCGTTCCTTTCTCGAACTTATCAAATAAAATTTTGTGAATGTACAAACAGCTTGTGCATTTACATAAAACAGATGTTTTGGGTGGGGTTTTGTTTAGAAGAGAACCTTGTTTTTGTTTTTTTTGGGGGGTTGAGGTTCCATGACAATGGAGATGGATAGATAGAAATATAGGTAGGTAGATAGGCTGATAGCTAGAAAGATGGATAGAAAGATAGAAAGATAGATAGACTGATAGATAAATAGATAGCCTTTCTATCTATCTATCTATCTATCTATCTATCTATCTATCTATCAGCCTATCTACCTATCTATATTTCTATCTATCCATCTCCATTGTCATGGAACCTCACCCGCAAAAACCAAAGGAATTGTTCTCTTCTAAACAAAGCACCCCCCCCACCAAAAAAACAAAAACATGTTTTATATAAATGAACAAGCTATTTGTGCATTCACAAAATTTTATTTGACAAGTTCGAGAAAGGAACGAAAGTGCTAATAATAATAAAGAAATAAAAAGATTTTTTTCCAAAATTCTGACGACTTTTTTTTTCTCAATATTCAATATCTGAACATCACACATAACACTCACCTTCTGTCTCTCTTTCTCTCCCTCTCTTTCTCTCTCTTTGTATGTGTGTGTGTGTGAACGCGCATGGCTCAGTGGTCAGAGCGTCGAGCTTACGATCGTGAGGTTGTGAGTTCGATTCTCGGACCGGACTGTGTATTTTGTTCTTGAGCAAGACACTTTATTTCACGGTGCTACAGTTCACCCAGATGTAGAAATGAGTTGCGACATCACTGGTGCCAACCAAGCCTTTGCCTTTCCCTTGGATAACATCAGTGGTGTGGAGAGGGGAGGCTGGTATGCATGGGTGATTGCTGGCTTTCCATATACAACCTTGCCCGGATTTGTGCCTCTAGGTTAACTTTCTAGGTGCAATCCCATGGTCATTCATGACGTAAGGGGTCTCCTCCTATATATATGTATACATCAGCGCCCAAGCATATAGACATTTATTAGGAATGGGCATATATTTATTTATTTATTTATGTGTTTCAGCCAAGTGGCTGCGGTCATGCTGGTGCCATAGATATTATACACGCGAACAATAAGCACAGCGGTCACTCGCAAACGAATATAACCCGGTAACTACATAGGCACTTAGAGTACGTGCCTATATAAGCACACATACACGCACATACACATTCACAAATACGTAAAATAGGCGTGGTTGTGCGCTTTGGAAACTTAGTTCGCAACTCCGTGGTCTTGGGTAAAGTCCCACTGCATGGCACCTTGGCTAACTGTCTTCTGCAATGACCCCGGAGCAACATAAGTCTAGTGGATTTGGTGAGAAGTAAGTGGATTTGTGGAAATATATATATATATATATATATATATATATATATACCTTTCTTTTTTTTTTATTCTTATACTTGTTTCAGCCATTTCATTGCGGTCATGCCGGAGCACCGGCTTAAGGGTTTTTAATGGAACAAATTGACGCCAGCATTTATTCTTTTAATTTAGAATGAATTTTGACCGTTCACCTGTTTGGTAGCAAGGTTATGAAGCAAAGCATCTTGGTTTGTTCATCATCCTTTAAATCTTATGAATGTCTTACTGATTTTTGTAGTCCCAGATATCGCGATTATTTGTAGTGTATGAAATAACGATTTGCGTTTTTTCCCTAAGGACCCAACTCCAGACAGTTTGATATGTGACCCGTTGATTCAGTAATAACATATGAAGTTGAAAGTGTAATTTGGGTACGGGATTTACAAGATCCTTGTCAATTGTCTATAGATGTCCTCTTTCTTTTGTATATATGAATGTATGTATGTATGTATGTATGTATGTATGTATGTATGTATGTATGTATTTCCCATGTGATGAACTGTAATCAGATGATTTACGGAATTTTACGTTTGTCAGATATTTAGCAACAAGCCACTTCAGTTTTCGTTCTTGTTTTGATTTGTGAAGATAACATTGACTTTGACTCAGCCAAAATATTTATAAATTGTCTAACGGTGATGGCCATACGGAAAAACAACAACCATACACTCACACACGCAACACTTAAACACACACACACACACACACACATACACGCACGCACACACACACACACACACACACACACACACACACACACACACACACACACACACACACACACAGAGGACAGAGGTAAACCATTAAAGTGTGTGCGAGTGTTTGTATATGTGTGTGCGTGCTTGTATGTGAGTGAGTCAGTGTATACGTATATATATGTATAATATGTATATATATATATATATGTGTGTGTGTGTGTGTGTACATATATATATATTATATATATATATATATATGTAGATATGTGTGTGTGTTTATATATATATATATATATATATATATATATATATATATATATATACATATACTTATACACACACATATACATGTATATATATGCAGAGCGGAAGTGAGGGGAGAGAAAGAGTGTGAGAGAGGGAGAGCGAGAGACATATAGACAGATAGATTGATAGATAGATAGATAGATAGATAGATAGATAGATAGATAGATAGATAGATACATTGTTGACATTACAAGCACATGCTATTTCTTAAAAAAATTCGGGAGATATTAAATCATTCATTTTAACGGTAGAACTCGATATAGATAAAGCAATAAATAAATAAATAATAGTATGTAGAATACTGGCTTAAAAAGAACTTTGTTTCTTTCCAAGGAGCTTTTTAACCAATATTTTTCATTGAATTATTTTGTTCGTTTCAGTCATTAGACCAAAGCCATGCTAGGGCACTACCTTGAAGGATTTTAGCCGTGACGAATCACCCCAGTCTTTATTTATGCTTAAGTCTAGAACTTATTTCATCTCTCTCTCTTTTATCGAAACGCTAAGTTACGGGGACGTAAACACAGCAACAGTTTGTCAACCGTGGTAAGGGACAAACACAGACACACGGATATATATCATTTTTAATATTGGTTTCAAATCTTGGCACGAGGCCAGGAATTTCAGAAGAGGGATAAATCGATAAGATCGAACCTAGTAGTGCTCAAGGGTACTTATTTTATCGACCCCGAAAATATGAAAGGTAAAGTCGACCCCGGCATGCTAACGACGCTGCCAGCTAGCCGCCTTGCTTCATTCTTAATGTTAGCAACTGATAGTGAAAGTATTACCCGTAGACACAATACAGTGTTAGTGAGAGGATACAAAACACCAACCTCTCACTTGGTAGATTATTGCATTGTAGACGAAGCAAGTCGCTCTCGATGGAAAGACGCAAATAAATGAACAATAGCAAGTGTAACACTTACAGAAGTATCATTGTTTAACATTAGGACGTTCCTGAGGAAGTAAACTTACAATAAAAAAGAAAGAAAAAACACTACAGCTATGGGTATCCTCTGTTTTTTTGTTTTTACTCAGAAATATAGTTCAATGTGTTTTGTGAAGTAGTAGGTTTTGGTCTGAGGAAGATTTGGCTGCCTTTTTGTGTAAAAGTTTGAGCAACTATGTACGGCTTCTTCGTTGGTGTGAAACTGATAAAGTAATAGGAAACTATATATATATATAGTAAGAAAAAGAAGGACGAGAATTTCGATTATCCCCAAGTGGTGAGTTGCAGTCTGGGGAGTTAGGTGGTCAGATGTTAGGAGTGATGTGGACACAGAAATTGTCTGACTACCGTGACTGGGTTCTCCTGCTTGTGCAGAATGGTACAGAGTCCTGTTGTCAGATACAAGGTTTTCCAGCAGCCAGCCTCTCCTCTTGATCCAGGGCAGCACTACCTCCTCCAGGTACTTGATGTAGGCCTTCGTGTTGAGTCTGCAATCGTGTGGGAAGGTGAATAGAGGCATAACTTCACCATCACTAATGATCACTCCAAACACCATGACTGGATTTTGACTGGATGTTTGATTGTTATCACTCTCGGTCCTCACATTGCACTGTCCTCAGATTGACACCCAAACACTCTGAAATGTTCGTATTCGAGCTTCCGGCGCGAATGCCAAGCAGTACAGCATGTCGTTTCGAAACTTCTGTCAGAATGAATTGCGTCATGGTGCTGTTTTTCTAATAGACGGTCCCCGGCTGACTCTACTAGATTTGTCACTTGATATTCCAAGTTTAAATCCTGCTGGCATCACTCTCAATCTTCTGGGATTCGATGAAATCAGAAGCAATCGAGTTCAGGCCCAAATATTCGACCATACGCATCTCACATACGTTTGGGGGCCTTTTACCAAAATGAGAATGTCTTATTAATGTAAATGGAATGAAATGACTTACATGTATTTTGTCTGAATATTAGCAGATAGTGAAAATGGACTGGTTTCGAATAGGCATCAAAAATCCAATCTTAGATTTAACGTGACGAGATTTAACGCTTTACATTATTCTTGTCTTAATTAAAACTAACAAAGTCAAGATTTCTTATACCAGCATAAGATCACATAGTTATCAGTGAAGAGAATAGTCGCCTAAATTAATACTAGCATAATCAGTTGAATGGGTAGCAAGTAACATACAGAAAGCTGTAGGTTCACTTGTTAAGATATTCTGCTAGCCAGTTTCGATTCTCGGTTGAGGCAATTTTCAGGAGACTAGATTGAAAGAGGAAGTCAAATACTGTTTGATTTAAACTTAAGATTTAAAACCATGGAATTAAATGTTGAAAATCATTTACTTTTGCTCTTTATTTTTAAAGACATTGCAATGCCCTTTTACGCATGGTAAGAAAACAATTTTCCATATTGGCATAAAATTATCAACTTATAAAATGAAGG